>NC_091951.1:344338981-344611481 GCF_031021105.1 Erythrolamprus reginae | reverse complement strand
CATCTAGTCTGCCCTTATACTATTTCCTGTATTTTATCTTACAATGGATATATGTTTATCCCAGGCATGTTTAAATTCAGTTACTGTGGATTTATCAACCACGTATGCTGGAAGTTTGTTCCAAGGATCTACTACTCTTTCAGTAAAATAATATTTTCTCATGTTGCCTTTGATCATTCCCCCAACTAACTTCAGATTGTGTCCCCTTGTTCTTGTGTTCACTTTCCTATTAAAAACCCTTCTCTCCTGAACCTTATTTAACCCTTTAACATATTTAAATGTGATCCCGCTGTATAGAGCGCTGATGGACCACATTTGGAATACTGTGTTCAGTTCTGGAGACCTCAGCTACAAAAAGATATGGATAAAATGAAACACAGGCCCAAAGACAGGCTACAAAAATGGTGGAAGGTGGTAAACATAAAACCTATCAGGAAAGACTTAATGAACTCAATCTGTATAGTCTGGAGGACAGAAGGGAAAGTGGGGGACATGATCGAAACATTTAAATATGTTAAAGGGTTCAATAAGGTTCAGGAGAGAAGTGTTTTTAATAGGAAAGTGAAGACAAGAGCAAGGGGGCACAATCTGAGGTTAGCTAGGGGAAAGATTAGAAGTAACGTGAGAAAATATTATTTTGCTAAAAGAGTAGTAGATGCTTGGAGCAAACATCCAGCAGACGTGGTTGCTAAATCCACAGTACCTGAATTTAAACATATGGGATAAACATATATGGGATAAACATATATCCATCCTAAGATAAAATACAGGAAATAGTATAAGGGCAGACTGGATGGACCAGGAGGTCTTTTTCTGCCGTCAATCTTCTATTTTTCTATGTTTCTATGTTTTCTTTCCAAGGTTCTTTACTTATCTGAGTTATGCAGAAAAGAGCAACAAAGATTATTAGGGGACGGGAGGCTAAAATATATAGAAACATAGAAACATAGAAGTCTGACGGCAGAAAAAGACCTCATGGTCCATCTAGTCTGCCCTTATGCTATTTCCTGTATTTTATCTTAGGATGGATATATATTTATCCCAGGCATGTTTAAATTCAGTTACTGTGGATTTATCTACCACGACTGCTGGAAGTTTGTTCCAAGGATCTATTACTCTTTCAGTAAAATAATATTTTCTCATGTTGCTTTTGATCTTTCCCCCAACTAACTTCAGATTGTGTCCCCTTGTTCTTGTGTTCACTTTCCTATTAAAAACACTTCCCTCCTGGACCTTATTTAACCCTTTAATATATTTAAATGTTTCGATCATATATGAAGAACTGTTGCAAGAAATGGGTATGTCTAGTTTAATGAAAAGAAGGACCAGGGGAGACATGATAGCTGTCTTTCTTCCAATATCTCAGGGATTGCCACAAAGAAGAGGGAGTCAAAACTATTTTCCAAAGCCCCTGAGGGTGGAACAAGAAGCAATGGATGGAAACTAATCGAGGAAGAACTAAGCAGGTGGGTGGGTGGGTTGGGTGGATGGATGGATGGATGGATGGATGGATGGGTGCATGGGTGATAGCTAGATGATCGATGAATAGTTGGATAGATGGATAAATAGATGAATAGATGGTAGATGGCTAGATATATGACAGATGTATACATAGATAGATAAATGACTAAATGAATATCATGGGGAATTCTGAGAGTTGAAGTCCACAAGTCTTAAAGTTGCCAATGTTTAATTCCCCTGCCTCTCCTGCTGTACACTGTTACAAAAATCAAATATGTTATATGTTGTGATTCCGTCTGAGGCTCCTCAGGGAACGGCTGAACCTCTGCCGGCTCCCTGCTCAGAGGGGGAGGATGAGGAACAGGAGGAGGAGGAGGAGGCCCAGGCAGAAGGGGAGGAGGAATATCAGGCCGAGGGAGAGGGAGAACAGCCAGAATCCCCCGGGGTGGAGCTCTCCCCAGCAAGCAGCCTGGAGTCCTTAGATGAAAATGCTCAAGCCATCATCGATCACAGGCAGAGAAGAGCAGCACAACGAAGGGGACAATTAGCCAGGTACTTCCAGTCCTAAATAGGTAACAGCTGCGTTTGGGTGTGGTTCTCCCCAGAAAGGCTGAAAAGGCAGACCCACCCTTCCTGTATTGTGGAGTATTATCTTTGGGAGTCCTGGGACCTGGCTGTGATATTTGGCGTCTCTGATTCTGGCTTGTGGCCTTGAAGGCTGAAACCTTGGGGAAAAAGGCGTGGGGGCTTATTCTCTACAGTGGTGTGTGTGCCAGCAAGAAGTCTGCTGTATTGTCTGGCCGTCAGGACTTTGCTGTGGATCCTCATAGCCTGCCTGTTGGGAAGAACAGGTTTTTCTCTGTGTTTATTTTTCAAACTATAAAGTGCTTTTGCTTTTACCAGTGTGTCTGGCTGCTTTTTCCAGCTGGTGTTGAAGTCTGGGGGCACCCAGACAGAACAGTTATATATATATTTTTCCCCAATTTGGGGGTAAATAGATGAGTAGGTGGAGAAAATGTAACCTTAGAACCTCATAAGGAAGGAAAAGTGCCGTAGTTAGTAGAGAATAATTCAGTCATCTTGCAGGCAGTTATTTTGTGAGCCATTAAATTAGCAACTGCAATTTCTATGGCTCGAATGCTATCTTTTCTCCCCGTGCCCCGGAGGTACAGCCAAAGAGGCCGGGATACCATTGTGTTCCTATAATTATTAAAAGAAAAAGGCTAATCGCTTTTCTCAGGAAGGGAAAACAAGGCAATTAGCAAGAAGGGAGCTGTAACCCAACTGTTGGCTTTCAAGGCTTTCAATGAGCTTCCATTTCTATGGCAGACTACAAGTCACCTCTGATGCTGTGCTGCCATCATGTGGTGGCATGATGTTATAACAGCTAGTACTAGCGTTTAGTACCCCTAATCTAAAGTTATCAGTTCCTTTCTGCCCATTTTAAAGAGAACTCATTCCAGTACAGTGGCACCTCTACTTAAGAACGCCTCTACTTAAGAATCTTTCTAGATAAGAACCCAGTGATCAAGATTTTTTTGCCTCTTCCTAAGAACCATTTTCTACTTAAGAACCTGAGCCCGGAAAAATTTCCCAGGAAATTTGAGACAGGCACGAAGGCCCGGCCACTTTCCTGCCATTCCCACTTTAATTCTAGCCATCTTGGGCTTTTCAGGGCTGCCAGAGGAGCCTTTCAGTGGCACTTAAGGGGACTTTGGCAATCCAGAGCAAATGGAGCATTTTCCTTTCTCTGGGTGCTTGGAGAGGAAATAAACCAGTGTCCACCTCCTCCTCCTCTTCTTCCTCCCCCTCCCACCCAAATTCCGAGCTTTTATTTCTTTCCTAATGGGTTGGCATGCATTATTTGCTTTTACATTGATTCCTATGGGAAAATTGCTTCTACTTAAGAACATTTCTACTCAAGAACCTGGTCACGGAACGAATTAAGTTCTTAAGTAGAGGGAACACTACCATTTTTGCAGTCCTTCACTGCCTGGTGGAATAGAATAGGATAGGATTCATTTTTTAATTGGCCAAGTGTGATTGGAAACTGTTCTGTCGGGCTCTCTGGTAGACTCCTCCCGAAAATTCACAGGTACAAATTTCAGACACACACACGTTTGAAAATTCAAAACAATGTTCTTTATAATGAAAATTCACTTAAACCAAGCCCTCTTTTGGTATAGCAAAGAGCACTCGTCTCCAAACAAACTGGTAATTTGTACAAGTCCCTTATCAGTTCTGTGATACTTATCTTGCAGCTGTGAGGCAATTCACAGTCCTTCTTCTTTCACAAAGTGAAACACACTTGGCTCTGGTTTAGTTTCAAAGTGGGGAAAAATCAGCACACAAAAGGTCAAAGTCAGTAAAGCAGTCACGAAACACAATGATCAGATAATCCTCCACAATGGCCAAACCCACAGGCTGCTCTTTATAGCAGCCTCACTAATTACCACAGCCTCACCCAACCACAGGTGGCCTCATTTTCTTTGATAATAATCTCTCAGTTGTTGTTGCCTGTGCATCGCTCTCCGCATGCGTGGCTGTATCATTAACTCTTGTTCTGAATCCAAGGAGGAGCTAGATAATTGATCTCCTTCTGAGCGGTCTGCCACACTCTCCTCCTCCCTCTCACTCATGTCTTCTTGGTCAGAGGAGCCTTCATCAGCAGATTCCACCGGGAGCAAAACAGGCCTGCAGCATGTGGATGTCTCCCCCACATCCACAGTCCTTGGGGCAGGAGCTGGGCCAGAGCTAACTACAACAGAAACACAAGGTGCAGATGCTCTCAGTGTACATAAAAGAAAAGAGACATTTGTCAAGAATCATGAGGTACAACAATTAATGCTTGTCTTAGGATTCAAATAAGCAATGAGGAAACAATCTATATTAATATAAATCTTAAGAATACAAGCAATACGTTACAATCATAAGTGGGAGGAGGTGGATGATAAGAACGATGAGAAGACTAATAGTAATAGTAATGCAGCCTTGGTGAACAGTTTGACAGTGTTGAGGGAATTATTTGTTTAGCAGAGTGATGGCATTTGGGAAAAAACTATTCTTTGTGTCTAGTTGTCTTGGTGTGCCGTGCTCTATAGCGTCGCTTAGCCAACTTTTTCTCTTGTTTTTCTCCACCACAAACAAAACTTTGCCAATGCACAACTTTAGAGTCTCATTACTGTTCAGTGACCTGAGTTTCAGGATAAAGACAAGGACCAGAGCATCAAGGTTACCAAAGCGATAACTCTGTTCTTCTACCGTGTCCCAAACACCATCCTATCTTCTCCCCGACGAACAATGCAAAACAAGGTTTTTGTGGCATCATTGCCAAGAACTCTCCATCCCACCTTCAACAACCTCCTGTGATCTTGTCTCCTTTCTGGCTCCCTATGGATGTTTGTTTTGGTAACCTGCCCCAGCATCTTCCACTGTTATCTGCTCACCCTTTCTCCAAAAAGTCTGCCACCCAGCCTTATCTTCCGTCTTTCTTCTACGATGGCATTTCAAAACAATTTCTTCTCTCTTGCCTTCCTCCAGCTCCATCCAAGTCACGCGTGACGCTTGGTGCTAAAGGCCTTGGACAGATAGCTGAGAGACTTAACTTTGTTGACAAATGCCTTCTCCGAGAAGGTTTTCCGAGCCTACGCTTGGGGCCTCCTGTTATCGCCAGGTCTTTCTAGGTTAACAAAGATTGCACTGCATGGCAATCTTATCTCAATGTTCGGTGGTAAACCTTTCGGACAGTTCTTGAGAATATCTTCCTTTTACTATAGAGAAGAGACTTAGTAGTTGTTGTTGTTGTTATTATTAATATTGAAGCTATGTGCTTTTGGGAGAAGTATAAGGTTAAGGAATAGAAATACCAGAATATTATTATTATTATTATTATTATTATTATTATTATTATTATTATTATAACAACAACAACAACTAGGATGCTTGGCTGCATAGCTAGAGGTATAACAAGCAGGAAGAGGGAAATTATGATCCCGCTATATAAAGCGCTGGTGAGACCACGTTTAGAATACTGTGTTCAGTTCTGGAGACCTCACCTACAAAAAGATATTGACAAAATTGAACGGGTCCAAAGACGGGCTACAAGAATGGTGGAAGGTCTTAAGCATAAAACGTATCAGGAAAGACTTCATGAACTCAATCTGTATAGTCTGGAGGACAGAAGGAAAAGGGGGGACATGATCGAAACATTTAAATATGTTAAAGGGTTAAATAAGGTCCAGGAGGGAAGTGTTTTTAATAGGAAAGTGAACACAAGAACAAGGGGACACAATCTGAAGTTAGTTGGGGGAAAGATCAAAAGCAACATGAGAAAATATTATTTTACTGAAAGAGTAGTAGATCCTTGGAACAAACTTCCAGCAGACGTGGTAGATAAATCCACAGTAACTGAATTTAAACATGCCGGGGATAAATATAGATCCACCCTAAGATAAAATACAAAAAATAATATAAGGGCAGACTAGATGGACCAGGAGGTCTTTTTCTTCCATCAGTCTTCTATGTTTCTATGTTTCTATAACAATAATAACAACAACAACAACAACAACAACAACAACAACAGAGTTGGAAGGGACCTTGGAGGTCTTCTAGTCCAACCCCCTGCTTAGACAGGAAACCCTATACTATTTCAGATAAATGGTAATCCAACATCTTCTTAAAAACTTCCAGTATTGGAATATTCACAACTTCTGGAGGCAAGCTGTTCCACTGTTCTGATTGTCAGGAAATTTCTCCTTAGTTCTAAGTGCCTTCTCTCCTTGTTTAGTTTCCACCTGTTGCTTCTTTTTCTACCCTCAGGTGCTTTGGAGAATAGGTTGACTCCTTCTTCTATGTGGCAACCCCTGAGATATTGGAACACTGCTATCATGTCTCCCCTGGTCCTTCTTTTCGTTAAACTAGCCATGCCCAGTTCCTGCAACCGTTCTTCATATGTTTTAGCCTCCAGTCCCCTAATCACCTTTGTCGCTCTTCTCTGCACTCTTTCTAGAATCTCAACATCCTTTTTGCATCGTGGTGACCAAAACTGAATGCAGTATTCCAAGTGTGGCCTTACCAAGGCCTTATAAAGTGGTATTAAAACTTCAGGTGATCTTGATTCTATCCCTCTGTTAATGCAGTCTGGAGTTGTGTTGGCTTTTTTGGCAGCTGCTGCACAGTGCTGGCTCATATTTAAATGGTTGTCCACTAGGACTCCAAGATCCTTCTCACAGTTACTACTGTTGAGCAAGGTACCACATATATTGTACCTGTGCATTTTGTTTTTCTTGCCTGAAGTGTTAATGGTTGCAGGAACTGGGTATGCCCAGTTTAATGAAAAGACGGCCCAGGAGAGACATGATAGCAGTGTTCCAATATCTCAGGGGCTGCCACAAAGAAGTGGGAGTCAAGCTATATTCTCCAAAGCACCTGAGGGCAGAACAAGAAGCAATGGGTGAAAACTAATCTAGGAGAGAAGCGTAATTAACAACTTGGGATAGAAAAGGTGGATAGAGAAAAATTATTTTCTCTATCACACAATACTAGGACGAGGGGGCACTCCCTAAAGCTCATAGGTAAGAAAGTGAGGACAAATAAAGAGAAATATTTCTTCACCCAGAGGGTCCTTGGTTTATGGAATTCACTTCCAGAAGAGATCGTAACAGCTGTCAGACTTGACAGCTTCAAGGCAGGATTAGATAGATTCGTGGATGCCAAGTGTATCGGTGGTTATTGAAACAGATGTCCATGTGCCGCCTCTATGTTGGTTGAGGCAGGCAGGATTCCCTTGAGTACCATTTGTTGGGGGTCCAGGGAAAGGGAGGGTTTTTGCCTTCTCTTTCTGCTCAAGATCCCCAGGGACAATTGTTGGGCCACTGTGTGACACAGAATGCTGGACTCGTTTGGCCTGATTCAGCATGGCTCTTCTTAGGTTCTTATGTTCTTAGAACTAAGGAGAAATTTCCTGACAGTTAGAACAATTAATCAGTGGAACAGTTTGCCTCCAGAAGTTGTGAATGCTCCAACAAGTTTTTAAGAAGAGATTAGACAAGCATCTGTCTGAAGTGGTTTAGGGTTTCCTGCATAAGCAGGGGGTTAGACTAGAAGACCTCCAAGGTCCCTTCCAACGCTGTTATGCTGTAAGTGAAATCTCAGACATTAACACTTCACCAGAAGAGCCGTTCACTCCTCCACTCAAAATAGAATACCCTATGAGACTAGACTTTCGATCCTGGGCCTAGAAAGTTTAGAACTAAGACGCCTTAAACAAGATCTAAGTATTGCCCACAAGGTCATGTGCTGCAACGTCCTGCCTGTCGGCGACTACTTCAGCTTCAACCACAACAATACAAGAGCACACAACAGATTTAAACTTAATATTAACCGCTCCAAACTTGACTGTAAAAAATATGAGTTCAGTAACCGAGTTGTCGAAGCATGGAACTCATTACCGGACTCCATAGTGTCATCCCCAAACCCCCAACACTTTACCCTTAGATTATCTACGGTTGACCTATCCAGATTCCTAAGAGGTCAGTAAGGAGTGAGTACAAGTGCACTAGAGTGCCTTCCGTCCCCTGTCCTATTGCTCTCCTATATCTCCTATACCTTTCTTCTATTCCTATATCTCTTCTTCTATTTTTTCATTGATATGTTCTATTACTATACCTTCTTTTCTATTATTTCTTAGATATATTTTACTGTGAGTATCTCCTCTATAACCTTCATCATGTATTTTACTGTGTGTATATAGATATATATAGTGTTCCCTCGATTTTCGCGGGTTTGAACTTCGCGAAAAGTCTATACCACGGTTTTTCAAAAATATTAATTAAAAAATACTTTGCGGGTTTTTTCCCTCTACTACGTTTTTTCCCGCCCGATGACGTCATATGTCATCGCCAAACTTTCATCCGACTTTAATAAATATTTCTTTTAATAAACTTTAATAAATAAAAATGGTGAGTAATGATCTAAATGGTTGCTAAGGGAATGGGAAATTGCACTTTAGGGGTTTAAAGTGTTAAGGGAAGGCTTGTGATACTGTTCATAGCCAAAAATAGTGTATTTACTTCCGCATCTCTACTTCGCGGAAATTCGACTTTCGCGGGTGGTCTCGGAAGACATCCCCCGCGAAAATCGAGGGAGCACTGTACTCACTAAAACCCTCATTGTGTATTGGACAAAAGAAAGAAAGAAAGAAAGAAAGAAAGAAAGAAAGAAAGATAGAAAGGAAGGAAGGAAGAAAGAAAGAAAGAAAGAAAGGAAGGAAGGAAGGAAGGAAGAAAGATAGAAAGAAAGATAGAAAGAAAGAAAGAAAGAAAGAAAGATAGAAAGAAAGAAAGAAAGAAAGAAAGAAAGAAAGAAAGAAAGAAAGAAAGAAAGAAAGAAAGACTTCCCATACCATGATTGAATTTATACTCCATTTTTGCCAATGGTCTATTTGAGGTCTCCAGGTGCTTCGTGGAAAGATACAGTGAAACTTCCACTGGTGATTTCAAGGAAAACCAGGATAGACTCAACAGTGTAGCAGAAGATACAAACTGCTTATCAAGTCATAAGAATTCCCTCCTCTCCAAAGGACCTGGAGCCCTTTTTCAAATACTGTATCTGCTTTTGTCGTTCCAACATGCGTGTTCCTGAAATGTGGATTTCATTTGCTGCCCCCACTCTCCAAGGCTGCTTGACTCTGGGGTTTAAACAATCCCCAATTTAAATTTCCATGATTAGAGACTGAGCCTTTTTAAAAAAATGTTCCAGATTTAATTTTAAAATGGCAATGGAAAAAGTTTCCGAGGAGGGCCTGATGAAACCAACAGCTTGCGCTTGAAAGAGATGCATTTAATGTAGGGGGGCTGTCAATTGAGTCCAGAGAGCTTAGTGTTTTTCAGTTTGGTTTTTTTAAAAAATAAGTGTGCATGTATGTGTGTGCACAGGCTTTTGAATTAATGCTGACTCTTGGCAACTTCCTGGATTAATCACTGCAATTTTCTTGAAAAGATTTCCAAAGTAGTTTGCCATTGGTTTCTTCCTAATGCTCAGAGAATAGGAAAAGTTTCTCTTTCCTTTTCTTTCCTTCCTTCCTTCCTTCTTCTTTCTTTCCCTTTCTTTCTTTCTTTCCTTCTTTCTTTTTATTTCTTCTTTCTTTTTTCTGTTTCTTTTTTTCTTTCTCTTTTTTTCTTTCCTTTCTTTCTTTTCTTATTTCTTTTTCTTTCGTTCGTTCATTTGTTCCTTTATTCTTTCTTCTTTCTTTCCCTTTCTTTCTTTCTTTCTTTCTTTCATTCTTTCTTTTTATTTACTCTTTCTTTTTTCTGTTTCTTTCTTTTTTCTTTCTTTCTTTCTTTCCTCTTTTCTTATTTCTTTTTCTTTCTTTCTTTCTTTCCTTCCTTCATTCTTTCTCTCTCCCTTCCTTCCTTTCTTCCTTCCTTTCTTTCTTTCCCTCTTTCTTTTTTTCCTTTTCTTGTGTTTTGTTTTTTTCTTTTCTTTCTTTCTTTCTTTCTTTTCTTCCTTCCTTTCCTTCTTCCTTGCCCTTTCTTTCTTTCCTTCCTTCTTTCTCTCTCTCTTCCTTCCTCTGTTTCTTGCTTCCTTCATTTCATTTTCTTCTTTCTTTTTTCCTTCCTTCCTTCCCTTTCTTTCTTTCTTTCTTTCTTTCCTCTCGTTCTTGTTGCTTTCTTATTTCTTATTTCTTTCTCTTCTCTTCTCTCTTCCTTCCTCCCACTCTGCCTCCCTCCCTCTCTCCTTTCCTCCCTCCCTCCCAATGTGTTGGATCTGTCGTGGCCAAATTGTACTGAATGGTATGCATGTGTGTTGACTGGATTATTTTAGTTGTGGGAGTTTATAGTTTTAGATATGACATTTGACTTCTTTTTTAATTGTATTTGTATCTTTTATATCATTGTAAGCCACCCTGTGTCCTTCAGGATTGGGGGGCATAGAAGTCGAAATAGATAGATAGATAGATAGATAGATAGATAGATAGATAGATAGATAGATAGATAGATAGACAGACAGACAGACAGACAGACAGACAGACAGACAGACAGACAGACAGACAGACAGACAGACAGACAGACAGACAGACAGACAGACAGATAGATAGATATAGATGATAGATAGATGATTGATAGATAGATGATTGATAGATAGATAGATGATAGATAGATAGATAGATATAGATGAGATAGATGATAGATAGATGATAGATAGATAGATATAGATGATAGATAGATGATTGATAGATAGATGATTGATAGATAGATAGATAGATAGATAGATAGATAGATAGATGATAGATAGATAGATAGATAGATAGATAGATAGATAGATAGATAGATAGATGATAAATAGATGATTGATAGATAGATGATAGATAGATAGATAGATAGATAGATAGATAGATGATTGATAGATGATTGATAGATAGATGATAGATAGATAGATAGATAGATAGATAGATAGATAGATAGATAGATAGATAGATAGATAGATAGATAGATAGATAGAAAAATACATAAATAAATAAACAAACATCATGTGATGTAATCAGTAAGATCCCCCCCCCTCCAAAGCAACATACAGATGGAATACTTTAATCCAGTTTTGATCACTATGATATAAAGAGATGTTGAGACTCTAGAAAAAGTGCAGAGAAGAGCGACAAAGATGATTAGGGGTCTAGAGGCTAAAAGATATGAAGGAAGGTTTTAGGAACTGGGCATGGCTCGTTTAATAAAATGAAGGACCAGGGGAGACATGGTAGCAGTCTTCCAATATCTCAAGGGTGGCCACAAAGAAGAGGAAGTCAACCTATTCTCCAAAGCACCTGAGGGTAGAACAAGAAGCAAGGGGTGGAAACAGTGGTGGGCTACAAGCCAGAACGCTAAATTGCGCTCGCCGCCACTGCTCGTAAGTTCTCGCAGGACCAGCGCAATTTTGCTGCTGCACATGTGGAGGTAGCAAAATTGCACCCGTGTTTCGGTGAGGTTTTACCTGCGCGATTTTGCTACCTCCAGAGGCGCAGCAGCAAAATCGCGTTGGTCCTGCAAGAACTTATGAGCCGCCGCGGCGAGTGCAATTTAGCGTTCTGGCTCGTAGCCCATCGCTGGGTGGAAACTAAACAAGGACAGAAGCAACCTTGAACTAAGGAGAAACTTCCTAACGGTGAGAACAATCAACCGATGGAACAGCTTGCCTTCAGAAGTCATGGGTGCTCCATCACTGGAGGATTTCAAGAAGAGACTGGACACCCACTTGTCTGAAATGGCATAGATTTGTTTTTTTTTTTTTTTTTTTTTTAATTTCATTTTTTTATTTTTTTTATTTATTACTCACTCACTCACTCACTCACTCACTCACTCACTCATTCATTCATTTATTGGACTTGTATGCCGCCCCTCTCTGTGGACTCGGGGCGGCTCAAAGCATATACCAAAAACATAGCAATACATTTTATCTGTTCTGTGGAACTCTCTGGTAGAATCTTCCCAAAAATTCACAGGTACAAATTTCAGACACACACACGTTTGAAAATTCAAAACAATGTTCTTTATAACGAAAATTCACTTAAACGAAGCCCTCTTTTTGTATAGCAAAAAGCACTCGTTTCCAAACAAACTGGTAATTTGTGCAAGTCCCTTATCAGTTCTGAGATACTTAGCTTGCAGCTGTGAGGCAATTCACAGTCCTTCTTCTTTCACAAAGTGAAACACACTTTGCTCTGGTTTAGTTTCAAAGCGGGGGAAAATCAGCACACAAAAGGTCAAAGTCAGCAAGCAGTCACGGAACACAATGATCATATAATTCTCCACAAAGGCCAAACCCACAGCAGCCTCACTAATGACCACAGCCCCACCCAATCACAGGTGGCCTCATTTTCTTTGATAATAATCTCTCAGTTGTTGCTGCCTATGCATCGCTCTCCTCATGCGTGGCTGTATCATTAACTCTTGTTCTGAATCCAAGGAGGAGCTAGATAATTGATCTCCTTCTGAGCTGTCTGCCCCACTCTCCTCCTCCCTGTCACTCATGTCTTCTTGGTCAGAGGAGCCTTCATCAGCAGATTCCACCGGGAGCAAAACAGGCCTGCATCATGTCTCCCCCACATCCACAGTCCTTGGGACAGGAGCTGGGCCAGAGCTAACCACAACAATATCCAATTAATATACTAAAAAGATTCTTTAAAATTCTAACTTTAAAACATTCATTTGCATGCATTCAATAATCACACTACCGACATTCGTGGGTCAGGGGGAAGGTCTAATGTCCCCAGGCCTGGCAGCAAAGATGTGTTTTTAAACTCTTTCGGAAGGCAAGGAGGGTGGGGGGCAGTGTGAATCTCCAGGGGGAGCTAATTCCAGAGGGCCGGGCCCCCCACAGAGAAGGCTCTTCCCCTAGGCCCTGCCAGCCGACATTGTTTGGTCAACGGAACCCTAAGGAGACCAACCCTGTGGGACCTCACCGAACGCTGGGATTCGTACAGCAGAAAGCGGTCTCGGACATAATCTGGTCCTATGCCATGTAGGGCTTTATACGACATAACCTGCTCATGCAGGAAGTTGGACTAGATGACCTCTAAATTCTATGTAGAGCTAAAATCGTCATCGCGCTCTGGTTGTGTACCAAGTTCAGAAAGGCTCTTGTACGATTTCAACTTTGCTAGATGAGGACTTGAACTCAAAGTTCCACAGTGAAAATGTCTGTTGGGGATTAGACTTCATCACGCAAAGCCAACTTTTTATAAATTCAAGGAGCTTTTTGTGGGTCGACATTTAAAAATAAGCTGCAGTGCGCTAAAATAAATTCCAGCAGCATGGGGGACAGAGGAATTTGTATAGGATGCATCAAGTCAAGCTTAACTGGCAGTGGAAAACGTGAGTTAAAAATAAAACAACTCAAAAGCCAACAGACACACACGCTCACATACACAAATCCCAAAACAGACCAGAATCTGGAGATAATTAAAACCTCAAAAACACCAATGCACTCAATGATCCTGTTTTCAACAAGATCCTGCTTTCAACCAGATGGTCTATGTGCATACTTCCTAAAAAAGCTCTCTTCTGCTATAGGTGAAGTCCAAATATCTTCAAGCCTGGGAGATACCCCACTCAGCAGTAGTGACTGCGAAAGAGATCTTGGAGTCTTGGTGGACAATCAACTAAACATGAGTCAGCAATGTGCAGCAGCAGCCAAAAAAGCCAACTCAATCCTAAGCTGCATCAACAGAGGAATACGCTCCAAGACCAGGGAAGTACTAATACCACTCTACTATGCCCTGGTCAGACCCCACCTGGAGTACTGCATCCAATTTTGGTCACCTCACTACAAAAAAGACATCAAAACTCTGGAGAAGGTGCAAAAAAGAGCAACCAAAACGATTAGGGGACTCGAAACCAAGACTTACGAAGAGAGATTGAGAGAACTGGGCATGGACAGCCTAGAAAAAAGAAGGTCTAGAGGGGACATGATAGCAGTTTACAGATACTTGAGGGGTTGCCACGGTGAGGAGGGGGTCTCTTTATTCCCCAGGGCACCAGAGGGCCAGACGAGGAACAATGGTTGGAAGCTGACCAAGGAGAGATTCAACCTGGAAATAAGGAAGAACTTCCTGACGGTCAGAGCGATCAACCAATGGAACTGCCTGCCAGGGGAGGTGGTGAACTCCCCAACTCTGGACACCTTCAAGAGGAGATTGGACTTCCATTTGGCTGGGGTGCTGTAGGGTTTCCTGCTCAGGCAGGGGGTTGGACTCGATGACCTAACGGTCCCTTTCAACTCTATTAATTTAAAAAAAATGTTGCCAAGGTTGGGAAACACTGATCTATATAACCCTAAAACTGTATTTATTTCTATTTTGTTAATCCTTCATTATTGTTATTGATCTCTGCAACTGTTATTTATTTGTACAATAGCTCCCAGGTTAATTTAAGTAATACTCGGAATCTTCTTCAGCCTTGTTTCATTTTTAATTGTCCAATTCAGCACATTCTAGTACAGTGGTACCTCTACCTAAGAACGCCTCTATTTAATATTTTTTCTAGATAAGAACCGGGTGTTCAATATTTTTTTGCCTCTTCTTAAGAACCAATTTCTGCTTAAGAACCCAAGCCCGGAAAAAATTCCCCCGAAATTTGAGAGAGGCACGAAGGCCCGGCCAGTTTCCTGACATTCACCCTTTAATGTTGGCCATCTCAGGCTTTTCTGGGCTGCCAGAGGTGCCTTTCGATGGAGCTTAAGGAGGCTTTGGCAGTCCAGAGCGAACGGAGCATTTTCCTTTCTCTGGGCGCTTGGAGAAGGAATAAACCTCTGCCAGCGCCCAGAGAAAAGAAACGCTACCTTCACTCTGGGCAGCCCAGAGCAATCGGAGCGTTTTCCTTTCACTGAGGGCTTGGAGAGGGAATAAACCACTTCACTGTGGTGACTCCCTTGTGCTGCCTCCCATACACCTGGCGCGAGGTTGCCTCCCAGAGCATCTGGGAGCAGAAAGGCAAAAGGGGGCGCTTCGCCCTAGCCGGATCAACTTGGCTTCAGCCAAACCGAGGAGTCACCACAGTAAAGGAAATGCGCCGGATACAAAGCGAGCAAGCGAGAGGAGGGGAGCCCTTCAGCATGGGAAGGAAGAGGAAGCAGATAGCAGCAGCAGTAGCTGCTGCCTTTCGGTCAAAGGAGCGGGAGGTTCCCCCCTCTTGCCCGCCTGGATTTCTCTCTCTGGCGCAGTGTACGGGAAGCAGCCTCGCGCCAAGTGTTTGAGAGGCGCATGCTCCTCCTAGCCACCACAGTCTCTTTTTTTGGAGCCTTAAAGTTTTGGATTTTTTTGATCTCACCTTTTTCCTTTGGCAGCATCTGTTCTCTTCTTCCTCCTCCTCCTCCTCCTCCCACCCAAATTCCCAGCTTTTATTTCTTTCCTAATGGTTTTGCACGCATTATCTGCTTTTACATTGATTCCTATGGGAAAAATTGCTTCTACTTACAAACGTTTCTACTTAAGAACCTGGTCACAGAACGAATTAAGTTTTTAAGTAGAAGTACCATTCTATTTTATTACTGTTTCGTCAATAGGTATACCTTCATTTTGTGCATGAGATTCTTGAATCTAGCTGCTGTTATGCAAAAAGGTGCATCTTATATTCTGAAAAATATGTTAATTAATGTTACATGTAACATTAATTACCGTATTTTTCAGAGTATAAGATGCACCTTTTTCCTCCGTAAAACAGGCTGAAAATTTGGGTGTATCTTATATTCTGAATGTAGCTTTTTGAAGCTTTTTTCCCCATTTATTTATTGATTTATTGATTTATTAGATTTGTATGCCGCCCCTCTCCGTAGACTCAGGGCAGCTCACATCCCTAACGAGGTGCTAACAATCTTTCCAGCTTGTAGGATTCCTATTGGTTCCCAATGTTTTTTATAGCCCTAAGTCTTTGCAGGCTTGTTTTCATTCCTACTTCCTCTGAAGATGTGTTTTTTTCCAGCACTAACCAGGGAATAAAATAATGTGCTGAAGCTGATCCGACTAAGGATGCTAAGGATTGGTAGATTTTCCCCATTTCCCTCCCCCAAAACTAAGGTGCGTCTTATACCCGAGTGTCTTATACTCCAAAAAAAATGGCAGATGATTCTTTTACAATATTTACCTGATAGCATGCCTAGTAACAATAGCTCTGGGTTTAGTTCTATTTTTATGCTGTCATCTCTTCTAACCACCGTTTTATCTTTGCCCAATGTTATTTTGCCATTGTACAGGTCCACCACATATGATAGCAACATCCTGGTACCTGTTTACATTTCCATATTTGGGAACATTTTTGCCATTCCTGCTGGTGGCCCCGGGCTCCATTTTCGATTGTGATGGCTTCCTGCAGCCCTCTGCCAGCCAAAATGGAGCCAGGGAGGGCCGTGTGCAGCCCTCCCACGCTCCGTTTTCACTGGCAGAGGTACCGCAATGTCCTTCAGTTTCCAGGGCGGCCCACAGCCCAGTTCAAAGCAGTCCATGGGTCTCGAGTTTGACACCCGACCAGTGTCTTCCCACCAAACCATTACACGAACAAAAGTGAGAATTAAAACTTTTTATTAGTGTATTCACATATTAGGCAAATGCAACACAGATGAAAGCTTCCCTCTTAGTTTTACAAGTTCTACCAATACATGAGGCTACTGGTAAAATTACACGAGTCGGTAACTCTTTGCCCATTCTTCTGAACTGCCCCGGGCCCACACGTGGTTTCCACCCACCCTCCCACCGGCGTTCTTTTTTTAAAATTTTTTGGTATTGCTCTTATGCCCTATTTTGTTACGGCATTTTAAAAAAAAAGATATCCCTCGTTGCCTTTCAGGTACAGGCAGCCGATTACAAAGCTTAACACTGGCCAAACGTTAGTTGTCAAAGCTAGAATTGCCGCTAGGTGTACTTACGAAGTACAAGCCTAGTGCAAAGTAACCTTTTTGGGGGGGAAGAAGGAAAGAAACAAGACAAAAAAAAGCAATCTGCTACTGCCACGACAAAGAGGACAGACAGCTAGATCACAAGGTGGTTAGTAAGATGTATATTTTTCAAGTCAGAAGAACCCTTCTGTACAGTTTTCCCAACCCTTACCCAACCCAGACCTATCTGTAGAATATAATTCAAAAAACTTCTTTCTTTTTTAAAGCAAGGTCCAGATGTAGGAGTGTCCGAAGATTCACCATAACATGTACTGTGGAGGTTGTTCCTTTGGTCAAGCAATAAGCAACCCACGGAAGCTGCTGCTGCTGCAGCTTCCGCAAGGTCCTATTATCATGGGCGATTGTGGCTCATTTCTACAAACAAAACAAAACCTTTGGTGAAATACCCCTTCGTGCAACCTGTTTCGCCACCTGCAAGAAGGAAATCGTGAAGCAGGGATCTCCTCTGCAATGGCAGCCTCACCTCCTCACGCCCCTTCTCCTTCTCCTCGGACTCTGGGTGTAGCAGGAAGAAAGACTTGGGGGGGGAAATAACACAAGATGTCAACCCACTTGGAACTTCCCCTTTGTCGATTTGATTTAGAAGCCCAGCAAGCAAACACGTCATAAAAAAAAAAATACTATTTTCAGGGAAGTAGGCAGGCTTTGCAGGTCCACTGGTTCACATCTGATGGTGCAATTAGACAGTGGGCTGATGGAGACATTTAAGAAAAAGAACACAACCCCCCCTCTGCCTGATAAGGGAAGAAAGGATCAGTCAAGCCGTACCTGACGATCTCGTTCTCAAAAAACCCAAGAATATCCTGCTGCCTTTAAGTAGGATTTGAAATCGGGAGCAAAAATCTACTAATCGCAGACGAGCGAGACATTCGTGTCCTGGAGGGCAGTAAAGAGGCGAGGGAGAAAGTTGACCGACTCACCGGCTAGGAGAAAATTTGATTGTTTCGTTAGTTATAAAAACCAAATTGACCTATAATTAGCACTACTCCATTTAGTGCGTAAATGACCCAAAGCGAACCTGAAGGACCACAGCAGCGGATGCCTTTGCTGAATGGACAAGATGTGTCCCAATTCAAACCGGATCTGATCGTCTGAGGACAGTAAAGAAATGCCATTTATTTGGAATACGTTCGGGCCCATCAAGTTTTCAGGTGATAAAACCTGAAGTTTAATCTCTATGGTCAGTAGCTGAAGATAATGGAACTGGAAGCGTAAAAGCCTGCACACATATGTATACAAAAATATAAAAAATATGGAGACCAAGTATTTAGGCTTTCTATGAGGTGTCTGCTTAAGCCAGAGCTCCGTATATCTACCGGTGGGGCACTGTTAACTAAGACCATAAAAAACGGTGCCACGCTTTGAAGAGGCTTCCTGACCTAACGCTAACTGTACTTGTCCATGTTATTGGCAAACCTGTAGGACACTCAGGATTTATATATACCCAATAAAAAAAGAAAACACTGTTAAAGTGTTTAAATGTCCCTACCTCCCCTTCAGGAGAAGGTGTTTCTATACACTAACGTTTCACCTAGTATCAGAGTATAAGAAACAAAATCCACAAGGTGCTTGAAAACTGATGAGATTCTCAAGTGCTTTCTCTCTCTCTCTCACTCTCTCTCTCTCTCACTCTCTCGCTCACACTCTCTCTCTTTCTCTCAGAACTTTTTTTTTGGATAGGAAAACAGTTCATGGAGACCACGCACGCGTTGACTGCGACAGAACGAGCCGTTGTCGGGACTTCCCATCTTCGGAGCCCTTCCGAGATTTTACGACATGCTAGAGCAACGCACTGAGGGGGACCCCATCTGAGTCAATACTTTATCCAGCCACTGTAGAGGCCCGTTCAGGTGCAGCTCGATCCAACAAGGAGTGCTTGTTACCGTTTGACGCCTGAAAGGCAAACGAGAGAAGGGTCAGAGAAGGAACACATAAAATTGCCTTTTGCAGCATGGCGAAAACAGCAGACCAGCCAAAGAGAATGCCTGCTAAGACTTTGACTCCCAACTGATGGTTTAGCCACCGTAGAAAGTTACAATGGCGCTGGGGGGAAAATTGAGTTATGGTCGTTTTTCACACTAGCGACCGTTACAGTATGTATCCCTCGTGGTCAGCTGATCAAAATTCACCTGCAAAGTTCATATGCTTAAGAGAACTGGGTCCTATTTATGACAGTTGGCAATGTTCGCCTGGTGCACCAGTTGCGGCCCTACAGCGTTACCTCGATTTTCGCGGGTTCGAACTTCGCGAATAGCCAATACCACGGTTTTTCAAAAAATATTAATTAAAAAATACTTCGTGGGTTTTTTCCTATACCACAGTTTTTCCCACCCGATGAGGTCATATGTCATCGCCAAACTAATATTTTTTGCAAATAAATAACAAAAAAAATAATTATTGTCAATAAATAATTATGTTTATAAATATCAGGATCACTAAGTGTCATATTCAATGGTGATTACCAGTAATAATGGTGAGTAAATGGGTGTTAAGGGAATGGGAAATGGTAATTTAGGGGTTTAAAGTGTTAAGGGATGGCTTGTGATACTGTCCATATCCAAAAATGGTGTATTTACTTCCGCATCTCTACTTCGTGGAAATTCGACTTTCGCGGACGGTCTCGGAACGCATCCCCCGCGGAAATCGAGGGAACACTGTATCTGGACCGGGACTCACTGCTCACAGTCACTCATGCCCTCATCACCTCGAGGTTCGACTACTGTAATGCTCTCTACATGGGGCTACCTTTGAAAAGTGTTCGGAAACTTCAGATCCTGCAGAATGCAGCTGCGAGAGCAATCATGGGCTTCCCAAGGTATGCCCATGTTACACCAACACTCCGCAGTCTGCATTGGTTGCCGATCAATTTCCAGTCAAAGTGTTGGTTATGACCTATAAAGCCCTTAATGGCATCCGACCAGAATATCTCCGGGACCGCCTTCTGCCACACGAATCCCAGCGACCGGTTAGGTCCCACAGAGTTGGCCTTCTCCGGGTCCCGTCGACTAAGCAATGTCGTTTGGGGGGACCCAGAAGAGCCTTCTCTGTGGTGGCCCCGGCCTTCTGGAACCAGCTCCCCCCAGAGATTAGAATTGCCCCCCACCATCCTCACCTTTCGTAAGCTCCTTAAAACCCACCTCTGCCGTCAGGCATGGGGGAACTGAGATATTCTTTCCCCCTAGGCCTCTACAATTTAGGCATGGCATGTTTGTATGTATGTTTGGTTTTATAAATAAGGGTTTTTTAGTTGTTTTAGTATTGGATTGTTACATGCTGTTTTTATCACTGTTGCTAGCCACCCCGAGTCCACGGAGAGGGGCGGCAAACAAATCAAATCAAATCAAAAATAAAATAAAATAAATAAAATAAAATAGTAAATAAAATAAATAATAAATAAATAAATAAATTCAACCCTGCCACAAGATAATTCTTCAAAGATCCACCAAGCACCTGTATTCAGCTCCCCATCCTTTGACAAAACTCATCCTGATGGTACACATGCGAGTGAGCTGATACACGGCTTCGAAGCCCTGATTCACAGACTGAGCCAGAAGAGCAGCAAATTCCTGGTTGTTGAAGATCTTCAGGTTGCAACCTATACAAAGGGGAAAAGACAGCTGGGTAAGGTTACTATTGCCAAGCCTCGGTAAGACCGCACCTAGAGTAATGCACCCAGTTTGGGTCACCATTCAATAAAAAAAGATGCTGAGACTCTAGAAAAAGTGCAGAGAAAAGCAACCAGGATGATGAGGGGACTGGAGACTAAAAGGCAAGGAGGGTGGGGCAGTATGAATCTTTGGGGGGGAGGTGATTCCAGAGGGCCGGAGCCCCCACAGAGAAGGCTCTTCCCCTAGGTCCCACCAAGCAACATTGTCTAGTTGATGGGTCCTGCAGAAGGCCGACTCTGTGGGGCCTAATCGGTTGCTGGGACTTTGTGGCAGGAGGCGGTCCCGCAAGTAACCTGGTTTGATGAATATTTGTTTTATGTATCTTACCTGGTGGAATTTTGCACACAGTGGCCGGATGCCAGCCATATCTCTGGTTACAGTTGGGACTCTGCACGAAGATTGCGCTATCACTTAAGCACTCGGCAAAAACCTCCCCACCGATGTAATACAAGCGCACTCCCCTTCCTGGGTGAGGGAAGCAAGGAACAGAGAAAGGAGAAATGCTAGAGGTTAACGTCTGAACTGCTTAGGTCCTCCCCTTCTAATGTTTTTTTTTAAAATTAGCTGGATTGTTATTCTTTTAGAGCTAACGTGCCATAATTATACAACTAGACACAAAACTGAATTTTATGGATGGATGGAAGGGAGGGAGGGAGGGAGGGAGGGAGGGAGGGAGGGAGGGAGGGAGGGAGGAAGGAAGGAAGGAAGGAAGGAAGGAAGGAAGGAAGGAAGGAAGGAAGGAAGGAAGGAAGGAAGGAAGGAAGGAAGGAAGGAAGGAAGGAAGGAAAAGAGAGCGAAAGAGATGAAGGGAGGGAGGGAAGGAGGGAAGGAAGGGTCAGAAAGAAAGGAAATAAAAGAAGAAAGAAAAATGAAGAAATGAAGAAATGATGGGAGGCAGGAAGGGAGAGAGGGAGGAAGGAAGGAAAAAGAGAGAAAGAGGCAAAGGGAGGGAAGGAAGGAAAAAGAAAAGAAGGGAGGAAAGAAGGAAGAAAGCAGGCAGGAGAGAGAGAGAAAAAAAATTGAGAAAGAATAAATAGATCTGAAATGTGAAGGGCAGAAGACTGGTAACCCATCAGGGAATCAGACACCCTACCTATGTGCCGTCTTGTCATTTCCACCGTGGCGTTTCTGTTAACGTTGGAGAGCAAACCTAGGCAGAACCGTTCGGAGTTGGATGGGTCCGTGAAGCCATCTACGGTAAGTGAAGGTTGGGATGCGTGGAAAGTTTCACCTACTCTCTGATTTAGTTCATAATATGCTATTGAACACCAAAAGGCAGGCTCCGAGTAGGTAACCGGCTGCAAGTCTGGCAGGCAGAAAGAAATCATTCCTAAAAATCATACTCCACAGGCATTCTACTTCTCAGTATTTGGCAAGGGGTCTGATAGCCATGGCTACCGTTATTGAAGCAGAGCAGGAATGTCCATGTTTTCAGTGTTACACAGCGGTAGGCCAAGTTGGCTCTTCTATGACATGTGGACTTCAACTCCCAGAATTCCTGATTTAGCATGATTGTCTCAGGAATTCTGGGAGTTGAAGTCCACAAGTCATAGAAAAGCCAACTTGGCCTACCCCTGGGGTAACCACAAATCAAAGCTCCATCAGCACAGTAAGGGGCTTCCTTCGCTTACTCCAGAAATTAACCGATTACTGTTTCAAAGGGTAAAATAAAAATATAATACATCTTATTAAAAAGGCTATGTTTGCTCTAACTCACCTCATGTGACAAAATAATCTGAATATCTTAATTTTAGGGAAGGCTCATGTTGTTCTTCATTTTATTTGCAGAGGAAAACAGCTGAAGTTATAGTGCCTGAAACTTTATTTTCACTAACAATTTATTATCTTTATTCCCCTTTCTGTTCCACACTTTAGCACCACATCTTCCCTGATAATGTGGTCCCAGGATAAACCATCTTGATTTAATTGCCCGCAGCGCAGTAAAGGATTCGTGTTTTAAGAAGCTCATTTCCAAAAACACCATCCATAAAAAATATTAATACAAGTTACTGGAGCCAGTTAAAAGACTCAACAACATTTGATTTTTAATGAACAGTATGGGCACCCATAAATTGATACAACTGTCATTAAAAATACAATATACTAGTAATATCCCAACGAAGCAGTTCTCAATTTATGGCTGATTGTTTAGCAGCTGTTTAAAGTTACAACAGACACCCCCAAAACCTAATGACTCATTTTTAAAGTTACGACTGGCGTTAACACCTGTCTTGTGGTGAAAATATGTTCACATGACCACAAGAGAAATGTTACGGCAGTCGTAACTTTGCAACTGTTGTGGTTAGCTCTGGCCCAGCTCCTGCCCCAAGGACTGTGGATGTGGGGGAGACATCCACATGCTGCAGGCCTGTTTTGCCCCCGGTGGAATCTGCTGATGAAGGCTCCTCTGACCAAGAAGACATGAGTGACAGGGAGGAGGAGAGTGTGGCAGACAGCTCAGGAGATCAATTATCTAGCTCCTCATTGGATTCAGAACAAGAGTTAATGATACAGCCACGCATGCAGAGAGCAATGCATAGGCAGCAACAACTGAGAGATTATTATCAAAGAAAATGAGGCCACCTGTGGTTGGGTGGGGCTGGGGTAATTAGTGAGGCTGCTATAAATAGCAGCCTGTGGGTTTGGCCATTGTGGAGATTATGTGATCCTTGTGTTTCGTGACTGCTTTACTGACTTTGACCTTTTGTGTGCTGATTTTTCCCCACTTTGAAACTAAACCAGAGCAAAGTGTGTTTCACTTTGTGAAAGAAGGACTGTGAATTGCCTCACAGCTGCAAGTTAAGTATCACAGAACTGATAAGGGACTTGTACAAATTACCAGTTTGTTTGGAGACGAGTGCTCTTGGCTATACCAAAAGAGGGCTTAGTTTAAGTGAATTTTCATTATAAAGAACATTCTTTTGAATTTTCAAATGTGTGTGTGTCTGAAATTTGTACCTGTGAATTTTTGGGAGGAGTCTACCAGAGAGCCCGACAGAACAGCAACCAGCTTACCTTTATGGTCATTTGCAGCATCCCACACACAATTAATTTGCCTTGATTTTTATCGGTTTCTGGCATTTCATTTCAACTGTTGGCAATCCTCCCCCCCCCCCAATGAATTTGCTTAAAAGCTATTTAAAAAATTGACAAAAATTGGACCTGAACATGATGCCTCAAGGTATGATTACAACGACTTATTACCATAATTCCAGGCTTGATTATGGTCATAAGTTGAAGACCGGGCTACAGTTTTCTTGTTATTTATCCGATTCAATTACTGAATGTGTTCTCTGCTTACCTAGGCTGTGATTGACAGGGGAGAGTGTACTAGGAGACAGCTCTGCTGGCGATCCTGGGGAAACAATCAAGAACATTATTTTTTTTTCTCTTGCCTGTGTGCACACACATACAAACAGACAAACACTTCACACAAATCATTTAGACAGAGATCCAGATGCCACATATTTTCACAAGATACCTTTACCTTTGGACACGGCAGTCAAAAGAATCTGCAATCCACAAATTTATTCTTTCCCCACCTCAATGAAATGTTGAAAATATTGGAAAATGTTTGGACAAAGGGTGGGAGGAACTATGATTGCCATGACAGAACCTTAGCACTAGTTCTAGTAACTAGCTTAGAATTTATCTTATTTCAGTTAGCAATAACAAAAACCAAGGTTAAGAAATTAGGATGGATGATATACCATATTTTTTCGAGTATAAGATGCATCTCCCCCCCAAAAAAGAGGGTGGAAATGTTGGTGCATCTTATACACTGCATGCAGTCATTTTTTGGCCTCCCAAAGACCTGCCCCCATATCCCATGTTTGCAAAAAGTGAAAAATGTGAAAAAATGGGTGAACGTGGTAAAAACGGGGGTGTTTTTGCCTTTCCCAGCCCCCAGAAGCACTCTGCAGGCTTCCCAGACCCTCTGCATGCCCCATTTTTGGAAAAGAAAATATGGGGGTGTTGTGGTTGGCTCCGGGCCAGCTCCTGCTCCAAGGACTATGGGGGTTGGTTTGGGAGAATCCTCACGTTATCAGTCTCCACTTCGCGGAAATTTGACTTTCACGGGCGGTCTTGGAACGTATCCCCCGCGCAAGTCAAGGGAACACTGTATACCAGTTTTCAGACTATAAGACACACCAAAATTTCAAAGAGGTAAGTAAGGAAAAAAATTGTCCTTCCCAAGACCCCACAAGTACTCTGCATACCTCCCAAATGCCTCCAGCCAATGACTGCTTGGGGACAGGCGCCGTTGCTGCTGGGGCAGTGCCTGCAGGGACTGGGTGCGTTGGGAGGACACCCACCCGCTTCTCGGAAGATGCTGCCGTGCACCCCACCTCAACTGCCAGCCATTCCTCCCAGGGTCCCTACCGGCACTGCCCCAGCAGCAGCGGCGACTGTCCCCAAGGCCGCCCGGCAGTCGTTGGCTGGAGGCCGGCGGCTTGGCCCCAGGGATGAGTGGGGTGTGTGGAATCCAGCTGGCGGAGGAGCCCGCGGGACAGCTTCGATCATCCGGCGGGACAGGGTTCGGCTCCATCAGCCCCCACCCTAATTTCCCGCCTTCGGGGGCGCCTTTGGGCGGGCGCAGCAGTCGGTGAAGGCGCTTCGAGCAGAGGGCCGTCAGCTGCAGGATTCCCGAGCTGAGGCTGCCGCCATGGGAGACGCCGTCAGCGAGTGCAGCAAAGCCCTTGGCTTGCCGCCCCATTGCCCCGGCTTCAAGTGGAGTGTACCAACGCTCCGAGAATTAAAGGGGAGGGGATCGGGAGATTGGGGCAGAAGCGGAGCTTTTATTTAAAGATGGCTTCTTTAAATAAAATTTAAAAATAAAAAAAATACCACAGGTTTTCAAAAATTTTATTTATGTATTTATTTATTGAAAACCTGTGGTATAGGCTTTCCGCAAAAGTCGGACCCGCGAAACTCAAGGGACCACTGTATATATTAACCCACTTCGGGCATTTACTAACCCTTTGCCATTTTAGTATCTAATAACCCAAGAAATATGAAAGGTACAGGTAGTCTTTGACCAATGACTGCAATTGAGCCCAAAATTTCTATCAATAAAGAGATTGTTAGGTGCATTATATCCCATTTTACATCCTTTCTTGCCACTGCTTTTAAGTGAATCATTGCAGTTATTAAGTTAGTAACACAAGTGTTAAGTGAATCTGGCTTCCCATTGACTTTGTTTGTAATTTAAACTAGCCATTTCCGGCTATGCCATATCTATCTAATCGGTAAAATCCAAAATCAGAGTTTCATTTTTTTTTCTACCTCAAGAACAAAATCCAGAAGCAATTTCCAGGTAGAAACAGAGGTATTTGCATTTTTTCCCTTGATCAAAGAAGGCATTGAATCTTTTCTATATTACACATAACAACAGAGTACACTGGAGTTTGGTGGCCAATAAACGAACAAATAAATCAACAGGTCTTTTAAAATGTAACACTCACTGACACAACCTAGGAACATTTTTGTCACAGAGATACATGCAAACGTAACCAAAAAATGGGCAGAAGACTTGAGCAGGCCATAAAAATGAAACATAGAAACATAGAAGATTGACGGCAAAAAAACCCCTCACGGTCCATCTAGTCTGCCCTTATACTATTTTCTGTATTTTATCTTAGGATGGATATTTATTTATTTATTTATTTATTTATTTGATTTGTATGCCGCCCCTCTCCGGAGACTCAGGGCGGCTAACAGCGACAATAAAACAGTGTACAATAGTAATTTGGTATTAGAAATGATTAAAAATCCATTAATATAAAAACCAAACATACATGCATACATAACATGCATAGAATTGTAAAGGCCTAGGGGGAAAGAGGATCTCAATTCCCCCATGACTGGCGGCAGAGGTGGTTTTTAAGTTGTTCACAAAAGGCAAGGAGGGTGGGGGCAGTTCTAATCTCTGGGGGGAGTTGGTTCCAGAGGGCCGGTGCCACCACAGAGAAGGCTCTTCCCCTGGGTCCCGCCAGGCGACATTGCTTAGTTGACGGGACCCGGAGAAGACCCACTCTGTGGGACCTAATTGGTCGCTGGGATTCGTGCAGCCGAAGAATATATGTTTATCCCAGGCATGTTTAAATTCAGTTACTGTGGATTTATCTACCACGTCTGCTGGAAGTTTGTTCCAAGGATCTACTACTCTTTCAGTAAAATATGAAGGCATTTACCTGTATCCATGCTTTGGTTCAACTGCTGGTCACTTGTTTCCCCATCTTCACTGATATAGCCAGGGGGTGGCGTTTCTACCAAGAGCAAAATACAATTGAGAACCTTTTAAAATAAAACCTTCACTCAACAGCCTGGACCTTAAATGTTTTATCAATAAACAAAGAATAGACAAAATATTATATTTATTTACACCTCTGGCTGGAAATCACACCGACACAATGAGACAGCAAAGAAACTATCAATGTTAGGTTCAGAGGGGGGGGGGAATTGAGACAGTCACTTGCACTTCCCTTCTTTCTCCCTTCCCGGATTCTATAAGTCAGGGGCCTTCAAAATTGGCAACTTTTAAGACTAGTGGACTTCAACTCCCAGAATTCTCGAGCCAGCATAACATATCTGGCTGGAGAATTCTGGGAGTTAAAGTCCACAAGTCTTAAAGTAGCCAAGTTTGGGGAACCCCTGCTATAAGCTATAGATTGCAGTCTTTAAACTAGCGTAGACATGTTCAGATTTTGGAGTTGTGGATTTTTAAGACGGTGGAGTGATTTTTTTGGGAGGAATGGGAGATGGTGGTCTCTTTCAGAATGGGAAGCTCTGGACATTGTGGCCCAAACTGTCCATAGACACGCATGTAAGTGCATAAAGCTTTTCTAATCACCCTCGTTAAATCAGGAGAGGCCTGACCAATGTAGAGCTTGTAATCCTTTGGATATTTCTACTCGCAATAGCAATAGACTTATATACCGCTTCACAGTGCTTTAACTGCCCTCTCTAAGCGGTTTACAAAGTCAGCATATTGCCCCACCAATCATCTGGGTCCTCATTTATCAACCTTGGAAGGATGGAAGGTGGAGCCAACTGTGAGCCAGTCAGGATCGAACTGTCAGCAGTTGGCATTCTAACCATTGTGCCACCACAGCTCTCAAGCAAACAGAAGAAAAAGCACAGTATGGACTTATTTTATTTTTATTATTTATTACTTAGATTTGTATGCCGCCCCTCTCCGAAGACTCGGGACTTCCCACTTTCACAAGGAAATGGCCTAAAGGGGGGAGAGAGGGGTGCTAGTTTTCATAGCCTCAGTTCCCATATAGTAAGCAAGCTTGTAAATGCAGATATCTAAATACAAAAACAGTGGTACCGCTACCTAAGAACGCCTCTACTTACAAACTTTTCTAGATAAGAACTGGGTGTTCAAGATTTTTTTGCCTCTTCTCAAGAACCATTTTCCAATTACAAATCCGAGCCTCCGAAACTGTAACCGGAAAAGGCAGGGAGAAGCCTCTGTGGGACCTCTCTAGGAATCTCTTGGGAGAAAACAGGGCCAGAAAAGGCAGGGAGAAGCCTCTGTGGGACCTCTCTAGGGATCTCTTGGGAGAAAACAGGGCCGGAAAAGGCAAGGAGAAGCCTCCGTGGGGCCTCTCTAGGAATCTCTTGGGAGAAAACAGGGCCGGAAAAGGTAGGGAGACGCCTCTGAGAGGCCTCTCTAGGAATCTCCTGGGAGGAAACAGGGCCTCCACCCTCCCTGTGGTTTCCCCAATCGCACACATTATTTGCTTTTACATTGATTCCTATGGGAAAAATTGCTTCTTGTTACAAATTTTTCTACTTAATATCCTGATCGTGGAACGAATTAAGTTCGTAAGTAGAGGTACCACTGTACATTCATGCTTCTGTTCCAAAGGTGCGTTTTCAAGAGGCACCTGGACTTTCTGGTTTCTCTTTGAAGACGTTTCGCTTCTCATCCAAGAAGCTTCTTCAGGTCTGACTGGATGGTAGGGAATGGAAGGATTTACAGTCATTATGGGTGTGCGGTCCACCTCGGAAGGATGGAAGACTGAACCAATCTTCAGCCTGGTGAGATTCAATCTGCCAAATTGCAGGCAGCCAGCAGGCATCAGAAGTAGCCTGCAGTACTGCCTTCTAACCACTGCCACCACCACGGCTCTTCAAGATGCTTTTAAAGATCTTCTTTCTTCTTTTCTTCAGGAAAAAGTATACTGGCCAAGATTTTGCTGATGGCTGAACAACTTTTAGTTGGACCCAGAGAGCTCCAACAATTACAAAGAAATCCCAACCCTAGCAAGCAATGTCATGCTGTTATTTTATTTTGGCACATTATACAATGGATTCCAGTTCAGTTCTATTTGCATTTACAGGAATACCTGGTATGTAATTGCTTTGCGGTTCAATTCCTGCTGGAAAATTAGTGTTTTCAGGAATGGAATGAGTGTAGTCATCAAGAGGAGGAAGTTCAGTCAGAATCTCAGTGTGTCGTGGTACCAAAACAGGAGGCAGAACTGGGAAGAGGGGAAAACATCCCAAAAAATTTAGCACAATTTACCATGCTTAAATATGCCACAAAACAAATAGCCCTCTATAGAACATATTGCAGACTCTATAGTCATATGACAAGGTTTTAATTCAAAGCACTGTTTATTCAGTTTAATGCCTGTTCAGGATTAAACCCACATTTTGGCAATGGGCTTATTTCCAGCTAAGCCTGGAGAAAATCACACCAATTAACATAAAATGCTAATTGAGGAATCAACACTTGGGTAGGGGGAAAGACGTAATATATCTTACATGGTGAATATGAGCAGGGCTCTTCAACCTTGGTAACTTTAAGACTGGTGGACTGGTGGCACCGGACCAGGGTATCTACGAGACCGCCTTCTGCCACACGAATCCCAGCGACTGGCTAGGTCCCACAGCGTTGGTCTCCTCCGGGTCCCGTCAACTAAACAATGTCGTTTGGCGGGACCCAGAGGAAGAGCCTTCTCTGTGGCGGCTCTGACCCTCTGGAATCAGCTCCCTCCAGAGATTAGAACTGCCCCCACCCTCCTTGCCTTTCGTAAACTCCTCAAAACCCACCTCTGTCGTCAAGCGTGGGGGAACTGAAACATCTCCCCCTGCCTATGTAGTTTTCTGTGTATGATATGACTGTATGTATGTTTTATATATATTGGGGTTTCTTGTTTTTTAGACTTTTTAAATGTATTATTGTTATTTTAGATTTTAGCTATTAGATTTGTCATTATATATTGTTTTTATCATTGCTGTAAGCCGCCCCGAGTCTACGGAGAGGGCCGGCATACAAATCTAATAAATAAATAAATAAATAAATTTCCAGAGCTCCTTGATCTCTGAGAGTTGAAATCCACCAGTCTTAAAGTTGCCAAGGTTGGGGACCCCTGAATATGAGTACTGCTATCTGCAAATTTAGCCAGTCTCTTCTAGGCATATTTACTAAAGATGTTTATCTTCTTTATTTCACATTTTCTTCTGACAAGCAGAAATTTGTCTTGTTTTTCCCCAAAATCACCCCAGGAGGAAAAGGTAGAAGTCTAAGGAATGGAAAGCAATGACTCAATCAAAAGAATGAAATTATCTTTACGGCTGAGATCCAAACGAGGCCTCTCCGATTCTTGTTTAACGGTTAACATGAAATGTAAAGGAGAGGGGATCCGTATGCTCCAAAGTCACTTTGGAACATTTCTCAGCTCATATATCTCAAAGGTGCTTTTTCAAAGGGCAACTGGATTTTGTTTTTCCTTGAAGATGTTTTGCTTCTCATTCAAGAAGCTTCTTCAGTTCACCCAGTTCACTTCATAGAAACATAGAAGATTGACGGCTGAAAAAGACCTTGTGGTCTGCCTTTATACTATTTCCTGTATTTTATCTTAGGATGGATAAATGTTTATCCCAGGCATGTTTAAATTCAGTGACAGTGGATTGACCAACCATGCCTGCTGGAAGTTTGTTCCAAGCATCTACTACTCTTTCAGTAAAATAATATTTTCTCACCTTGCTTCTGATCTTTCCCCCAAATAACCTCAGATTATGCCTCCTTGTTCTTGTGTTCACTTTCCTATTAAAAACACTTCCCTCCTGAACCTTATTTAACCCTTTAACATATTTAAATGTTTCGATCATGTCCCCCCTTTTCCTTCTGTCCTCCAGACTATACAGATTGAGTTCATGAAGTCTTTCCTGATACGTTTTATGCTTAAGACCTTCCACCATTTTTGTAGCCCGTCTTTGGACCCCTTCAATTTTGTCAATATCTTTTTGTAGGTGAGGTCTCCAGAACTGAACACAGTATTCCAAATGTGGTCTCAGCAGCGCTCTATACAGCGGGATCACAATCTCCCTCTTCCTGCTTGTCATAACTCTAGCTATGCAGCCAAGCATCCTACTTGCTTTCCCTACCGCCTGACCGCACTGTTGACCCATTTTGAGACTGTCAGAAATCACAACCCCTAAATCCTTCTCTTCTGAAGTTTTTGCTAGCAAAGAACTGCCAGTACAATACTCAGATTGAGCTTTTTCAGTTCAAGCTTCTTGAATGAGAAGCGACACACCTTCAAGGAAAAACAATCAATCGATCAAAATACAGCTGGAAGGGGACTGTCTTCTAGTCCAACCACCTGCTCAAGCAGCAGACCCTATACCCAGGATGGCAAATCTATGGCACACATGTCCAAAGGGGCATGCGGAGCCATGTCACCTGGTACACGTGGTGTCGCCCATTCCTCTTCCGGAATTCTGGCACGCATGTGCGCGCAACGATCAGCTTGGCTTCGTGCATGCAGCAGTGCCAATAACTACAAGAGTTGGTCTTCTATTTTCCTGGGTGACCATGCGCGCAGGCCAGCTGACCATTGCCGCTCATGTGCACCAGAAACCCACAAGACTAGCTGGCAGGCGCGCCCCGGAAGTTCATTTTGGGATGTACGCATCAGCTCCTCTTACGGGTTGCAGGCCAGACGAGTGGGCACACTCGATTCCCAAAAGGTTCGGCATCATTGCCCTATACCCGTTCAGTTGTTAGGTGGCTATCCAGTTTTTTCTTAAAAACCTCCACTCGCACCTTCTGAAGGCAAGTCCTTACACCGGTTAATTGCTCTCACTGTAAGAAAAAATTTCCTTAGTTCTAGGTTGCTTCTCTGCTTAGTTTCTACCCGTTGTTCTTGTCCTGCCTTTAGCTACTTTGGAAAATAAGTTCAAAATCCAGCTGCCTTTTGAAAAAGCATCTTGGGACAATGATCCTGAGCTGCCCTGAGTCCTTTGGGATTGGGCAGCATAGAAGTCAAAAAAATAAATAAATAGATCCTAGATGGTTGAGAATCAACACAGACTCTCAGCTAATGCGATAGATGTGAGATTAAATTAAAGTGACACCAGTTTTATCCATCTCAGTTTTTTGCATCACTGACAACTATTAAGCAATAACCTGCTCTATAAAACATTTATTTTAATCCATCTGAACAGGGGATGGATGATCTTTTAGAAATTAGAGGGGATTGGGAAAAACAAGCAATTAAGCACTCTTTTAAATGGCTGCTCCAGATTGTGATGGAATCCTTTCCCTGGAACTACAAAAGAAAGCTGAACGAACGTATCGTTCAGATGTCTCTATATTAAAAAATCCTCTGAGCCACTTGAGTCTCAACAACAAAGCAGAAAAGAAAAATAATTGAGTAGTTCTGCCATATTAATTGAGGCAAACGCTTGCAGCCCTTTGCCGCTTCGAGTTATACCAGGAAGTGCCAAATACATGCGTTCAATACAATGAACAATGCTCTTCAATATTTATGTGCCGCTGTGAAAAATTAAAAGTTGGAGTAACTCCCGCTGAAACCCTTGGAAATAACGCAGACGCTCCTTTTGATTCAACTTTGCACACATTGAATGCTACATCAGAGGTTTAGTAAGGGAAGCCTGCCCTTTACCGCCAGCTGTGCTTGCCACCTTCGTACCTGGAGTCTCCACTCTCTGGTAATGGTAAGGATTTACACACACTTCATCCTTTTTAAGATTAAAAGCATATTCACAGTTTTCAATGGCCTTAAGTTCATGGTGGCTGTGAAGGTCAGGCCAGCGCCACAAGCGACAGTAAATGACATGCGGCAATCCTTTGCGGTGGGACACTTGGAGGCGGCCATCAAGAGACCTAGAGAGAGAGGAGGGGAAAAATATTCCAGAATGTTCTGAGTTGTTGACTTGCAGCATATTTAAGATGATCTACTCAGAACTATGGCGCTTTCCATCCTACCCGAAAAAGAAAAATGCAAAAAGAGCTGCCACACACATTTGTATCTTTCCACATTGCAATATTCTTTGCAATGACAGAGGTAGTTTCATGGTTAGTGCACACACTGCTAATACTGGCCCTGGGAATCAAAGAATCGGTGTGTGTGCGTGTGTGTGTGTGTGTCATAATGACTGAACAATAAATAAGTCTGCTCATCAACAACGTTTAACACTAGGCTAAAACAGGCAATTATTGCTGTTAAGAACATAGGATGTACAAGACTGCACATAAAATTATAGCAGTCAGATACCAAAGGAATTCACACTGCATAAAAACAGTGTTTCTCAACCTGAGCTACTTTTAAGGCCTTTGGACTTCCAAGCAGGGCTGGCTGGGGGATTCTGAGAGTTGAAATCCATAGGTCTTAAAAGTGGCTCAGACTGAGAAACACTGGGACATGCAGCTTCCATCAGACGACACATCGTGCTTGTCTGTGATTTCTGCATCCCTTGCTGCTCAACCAGTTGAAAAGTTTTGCTAGTTTTAAGATAAAAGGCTGCCTAGGCCTACACAAATGTGGATGAATTTATGACTCATGGGATGGGAAAGACAAAAATCTCAGCACACAAATGCAAATAGGGTGACATGGGAAGGAGGAAAAAAAAAGGAACCATCAAAAGCCAGACAAGTTGATTCCTTGTCTCTGAGAGCACATACCTGATTCTTTTGGGGGGGGGGGAAACAAAACCAAAAACATGCATACAAATACAGTGATACCTCGTCTTACAAACTTAATTGGTTCCGGGACGAGGTTTGTAAGGTGAAAGGTTTGTAAGACAAAACAATGTTTTCCATAGGAATCAATGGAAAAGCGATTAATGCGTGCAAACCCGAAACTCACCCCTTTTGCCAGCCGAAGTGCCCGTTTTTGCGCTGCTGGGATTCCCCTGCAGCATCGCAAAAACACGGAAGTCCAGAGGTGGTGTTTCCCATGGAGGGGAGCCTTAAGGGAATCCCAGCAGCGCAAAAACGGGCGCTTTTCTGGCAATAGAAGTCCCAGTGGTGACGGCTTGTAAGGTGAAAATAGTTTGGAAGAAGAGGCAAAAAAATCTTAAACCCCGGGTTCGTATCTCGAAAAGTTTGTATGACGAGGGGTCTGTAAGACGAGGTATCACTGTATATAGTGTGCAAGCATTTTTAAAGACACACTTGGTAACCTGGTCTGGGGTAAAATGCCCCCTATGTTGTTAAATAAAGAACAGATTATGAAGTCACACGCCTCCACCCTCCTCCCAAGTCTTCCCACAGCACTAATAGGAAGATAACTTTTGTTGGTTAAAATATCAACTGAGAACACAACATCTGTCTTTAAAAGGCTTTGTTGCTTGGAAGCACTGCAACTGGTAAAGACCCCTGAAAAGCCGAACCCACCCGAAAAGATCTCTACAACGAGACACAGGGCAGAATATTCACCTGGTTTGTTCAGAGAAGCTGTATAGGCCTGTGGTATCCCACTGATCTATCGTATTTGGTGTACTCAGTCCCCAAATTTCAGAGCAAGTGCTGTGTATAAATTGGAAAAACAAAAACAAAAAAAGTTGATGTGAATATGGAAAGCATGGTTATTCAAACTACCATGATGTAAAGACATGGGAGAAATGTACAAAAAACTTCCTTCCACATAGAAAATACTGAAGTTTGCTTTGTTTTCTTTTTTTTCCTTTTCTGTTCTTTTTTTTAAATACTAGTATCAAAAAGAAATGTATTTTCTATATGAAGGAGGCCGGTAAAATGGAACATGTGATTTTTAAGGTAAAATGATGTTTTCAAAACGGTGAGCACGTCTGCTGGATTGATGCAATTTGCATATTTGTAATATACCTTAAAACAGGCAAAACCTCGTCAACCTGGCAGTACACATACTCTTTGCAAAAAGTAGGAAAAAATCTTTACAAAATAGTAACAATAATAATAATAAAAATAGCAAGTCAGACTAAAATCATGTCAGTAAAGTATTAAAGTAATACTTTAAAGTCAGTAGAGTCTTCAGAGAAGGGTGGCATACAAATCTAATTAATAATAATAATAATAATAATAATAATAATAATAATAATAATAATAATAATTAAGAGTTCAACAAACTGTTAAACTTGAATTCAGGAATCACCAAAATCAATTTAGTAGCTGCAATGTGCAAGTTTTCCATTATTTCGCTGAAATATCCTTTTGTGCCCCCCATCTTCAACCCTTCATCTTTAACGTTGTATGAAAGGCTACATCCAATGTTTGCCGTTAATAAGTGTACAAATAAACGATGAAACACAACAGAAAGCAAGCAATTCAAAACATTTTTTTAAAAATCCCTAATATTAAAGGTTTTCCTTTCTTTCTTTCTTTCTTTCTTTCTTTTTTTATTTTATTTTATTTTATTTATATATCCTGCCCTTATTATTTTCATAAGTAATTCAAGGCAGTGAACTTACCCAACACACAACACGCAACGTCCTCCTATTTTCTCCACAATTACCTCCCTGTAAGTGTGGGCTATGTTTGTGTGTGACTGGACCAAAGACACAAAGCCAGTTTCCATATCTAAAGTGGGTCTAGAATTCACTGTCTCCTGGTGATTGGCCCAAAGTCACCCAGTTGGCTTTCATGCCTAAGGAGAGACTTGAATTCACAATCTCCTGCTTTCTAGCCTGGGGTGTCAACCACTAGACCACACTGGTCTCTCCCTCCTCATAGCCTTGATCTACTAGAACTCTCCGTGTCATTCAGAGAGACAGTTTGCAAAGTGAATGGTACAGACACAGCCAAAAGTTGCTGTCATAGTGAATCCACTTGCTCAAACCATTCATGGCCGCTTTACTCTAACAGCAATCCTAGCTTCTTCATTACGCTGATCCTTCCCACTGTGGATTCAAACCAGGGTTTTCCAAGATGGTCTTCTGAACCATTTGCACAAGCCTATAAATATACGGCAAAACAGCTCCTGAAACAAAAGCAACCCTTTTACCCTTTCTTTCTGCATTATTATTAATAATCTTCATGATACTACATTTACTGGAATAATATAGCCTGGAAACAAGAATAAAAAGATACTGAAAAACAGATGCACAAACCTGAAAACAATTTGCTCCTTTGGAAAAAGCCTGCATACTTAAAGGATTGGTTCATCTTTGGCACTAGCTGTGTTCTCCATACTGGAAAGATTTTGAAAATTAGTACCCCTAACGTTGACACTTCCCATTAAGCTAATGATCACCATATTTTTCAGACCATAAGAAGCACCGGAGTGTAAGATGCACCTTAGTTTTGGGGGAAGAAAATAAGTGAAAAGCTGATTGGCGGGTGGAACTGTTCCGCTATTAAGAACATAACAGCATAAGAAGAGCCATGCTGAATCAGGCCAAAGCCCATCGAGTCCAGCATTCTGTGTCACACAGTGGCCCACCAATTGTCCATGGGAATCTTGAGCAGAAAGAGAAGGCAAGACCCTCCCTTTCCTTTCACCCCCAACAAATGGGACCCAAGGGAATTCTGCCTGCCTCAACCAACATAGAGGCAGCACTTGGACATCCATTTCAATAACCACCGATACACTTGGCATCCATGAATCTGTCTAATCCTGCCTTGAAGCTATCAAGGCTGACAGCTGTCACAACCTCTTCTGGAAGTGAATTCCATAAACCAAGGACCCTCTGGGTGAAGAAATAGTTCCCTTTATTTGTCCTCGCTTTCTTATCTATGAGCTTTAGGGAGGGCCCCCTCGTCCTAGTATTGTGTGATAGAGAAAAGAATTTTTCTCTATCCACCTTTTCTATCCCATGCATGATTTTATACACTCCGATCAAGTCACCCCTATTAAAGCATCCTGGTCTTCCATAACACCTCAGAGTGCCACAGGCTGATAGCATTCATGCCACACCGCATTGAGGCAGTAATTGCTGCGAAAGGAGCCCAAACTAAGTACTAAGTACATATGCATGCTTATACTTTTCAGAGGTACGATATTGTTCTATGTACTATCCTTATTTTATTGATTGCATGTAATATTCTAATTTTCTGATGGTGGATTTGGGGTTTTCATACCACATAATCATCACAATTATGACAAATCATGGCTTGAACTATCTTGCCTTGCATGTTATGAGTATCTCTCATATATTAAGATTCACTTTTTAAGTTGCATTACTGAAATAAGTGAACGTTTGCACGATATTCTAATTTTTCAAATTTCACCTATATACATTTGTGGAAAACATTTTGGTTGATGGGGGAAAAAACTATACAGTATCAGCAACCCAAAATAAAAACCCCAATAATGGAGAACCTACAACTTCTGAAGGCAAGCTCTTCCACTGGTATTTGTCTGACAGTAGAGTGGAGCTGTCATTTCAGGATTTAGACATCTGTAAAGTTCTGCATCATTTTAGTTGTAAATCTTTAGATTTTATAGATGAGGTCAATACAAGCCAGTTGTTTTATAAACTCCCACCAATAAAACAGACTCCAAGAGATGGTAACAAAAAACAAAAACCCTGGAGACACAGCTTAAGAAGCACAGAAAAGAGGTTAAGAAGTCTTGAATAACCCAGGCTATTAACCTAGGTTTCATATCCAAAATCACACACAAACTGAATGAAAATGTAGCTCTCAACAGCAACAACTTCAATCTCTGAATGAATATCCTTATGCCCTTTGATTGGGGGGGGGGGAGATGACTCTCCTTCGGTACAACAAACAATAAACAATCTATTTAGAAGTTGAATGAATGAATGAACTCAAGAAAATGCTAACCAAATTGTAGGGTGCTTGACATTACAAAAATAGTCGGAACATGCATAACCTAAAATAAACGAAGCAAACAAAAGCAGAGAAGTTTGCCAACTTTTATGTTGCATGGAGAAGTTACTGCAGGAGTAACACATGTTAAACATGATTCCCATTTTTTGACTTCCTGTGGGCCTAGTAGGCCTGTTTTTTGCCCTGTCGAGGCTCCAGAGGCTTCCCTGGAGCCTGGGGAAGGCGAAAACTGCCTCCCTTGCCCCCCTCCAGAGGCACTCCAGAGGCCAGAAATGCCCTCCCAGAGCCTCCATGTAAGCCAAAACTCAGCTGGCTAATGCGCACATGCTTGCGTGCCATAGGTTCACCATCAGGGCCCTATACCATTTCAGACAAAGCAACTGTCCAGTCTCTTCTTTAAAACCCCCAATGATGGAGCACCTACAACTTCTGAAGGCAAGCTCTTCCGCTGGTAAATTATCCTCACTGCTAGGAAGTTCCTCCTTAATTCCAGGTTGCTTCCCTCCTTGATAAGTTTCCATCCAGTTATTCCCAAGTGTGTTCCAGGCATAACTTGGTGTGTCATCTTTTCTTCAGACAAAAAAATCCTCAGGTTTGGTGTTCATTTTCTCGCTGCTTGCCCTTTTAATAGAAGCGAAGGAAGGATGTCCTACTTCTTTGTGGTAGGAGAAGAGTGAGAGGCGTTGAAAACTTTGCTGTGGAGAAAACTGGTGCTTGGATGGAATTTCGTCCAGATACCGAATCCAAGGTTTCTACTGGAAGGGGGTGGAGGTCTCCTGAAGACCGCACGAATCCCAGCGACCAATAAGGTCCCACAGTTGGCCTTCTCCGGGTCCCATCGACTAAACAATGTCGTTTGGCGGGCCCCAGGGGAAGAGCCTTCTCTGTGGCGGCCCCGGCCCTCTGGAACCAACTCCCCCCAGAGATTAGAACTGCCCCCACCCTCCCTGTCTTTCATAAACTACTCAAGACTCATTTATATCGCCAGGAATGGGGGAGTTGAGATATTCCTTCCCCCTAGGCCATTACAAGTTATGCATGGTATGTTTGTGTGAATGTTTGGTTTTATAATAGGGGTTTTTAGTTGTTTTTTATTATTGGATTGTACATGTTGTGTTTATTATTGTTGTTAGCCGCCTCGAGTCTACGGAGAGGGGCGGCATACAAATCCAATAAATTATTATTATTATTATTATTATTATTATTATTAATTATTATTATAATGGCTGGAGTCAAACTAGGTGCATTTTTTATCAAAGGCATCCGTGTAGCTGCTGAACATGATTCCCCCATTCTTCTCATGACGTCTTCCATAATCAACCCTACTGAAAGATTGTTGACTCTTGCCGGGGTCGGGGAGAAGGCCCAGTTGCCTCTGCTTGCTGTGCTCACTGGTTACTTTAATGAGGCGTAAATGAAGAGTTTCCCAAGCCTGTTTTGTGAATGCTGCAGCTGTTTTTCATCTTTTTGAATTTCCACTACACTGTCAGATTAAACCCAAGGCAGTGCTCTTTTTGATTTCTAGTTTGCTGTATCTTCTCAAGAACCTTAAGCTCTTTCGCAAAGAAATGGTAGGTGCCCCATCATTGGGAGTTTTAAAGAAGAGAATGGACAGTCTTCATGGCACAGGACCAGGGTATCTACGAGACCGCCTTCTGCCCCACGAATCCCAGCGACAGGTTAGGTCCCACAGAGTGTGCCTTCTCCGAGTCCTGTCAACAAAACAATGTCGTTTGGCGGGCCCCAGGGAAAGAGCCTTCTCTGTGGCGGCCCCGGCCCTCTGGAACCAACTACCCCCGGAGATTAGAATTGCCCCCACCCTCCTCGCCTTTCGTAAGCTCCTTAAAACCCACCTCTGCAGTCAGGCATGGGGGAACTGAGATATTCTTTCCCCCTAGGCCTTTACAATTTATGCATGGCATGTTTGTTTGTTTGTATGTATGTTTGGTTTTACAAATAAGGGTTTTTAACTGTTTTAGTATTGGATTTACCTGCTGTTTTGTACTACTGTTGTTAGCCGCCCCGAGTCTACGGAGAGGGGCGGCATACAAATCCAATAAATAATAATAATAAATAATAATAGTCACTTGTCTGAAATGGTATAGGGCCGTGATGGCGAACCTATGGCATGCAAGCATGTGAGCACTGGCCAGCTGATTTTTGGCTCGCGTGGAGGCTCTGGGAGGGTATTTCTGGCTTATGGGGGGCCTACGGGGCGGCAGGGGAGGCAGTTTTCGCCTTCCCCAGTCTCCAGGGAAGCGTCTGGAGCATCAGCAGGGCAAAAAGAGGCCTACCTGGCCCACAGGAAGTCAAAAAATGGGGGTCATGTGTGCATGCATGTGGGACGGAGCAGGACGAGAGACTTGAATTTGCAAGGGGGCGCATTGATTTATGGGTGTGGGCACACATACGTGCACAATAGCGTGCATGCATGCATGTTTTGGCACCCAAAGAAAAAAAAGTTCACCATCACTTGATAAAATTTATAAGTAAATGAAATATATCAAGGTGATTTAAGTAGGTTTGATTAACATAACTAAGGTTTGTTCAATTTGGTTTAGCTTGTTAAATGGGGTCTATAGATTTGAAGATTAAAAGTATTTGGTTTTTATTGTCTAGCTTTAATTTACCAAGAGCGGTCTGATGAAATATAATAATGGCATAATAATAAGTAATGAATTTATATGTTTGTATTTGTCTGTTTTTTATATTTCTTAATTGATAAAATTAGGTATAAGGGTTTTTAGTCTTTTTTGAAATTTGTACTAAGAGGAAAGAGGGCACTATGGCTTTGATATTATGATTATAAAATGCTAAAGGTATTGTTTTTATCAATAATTTAAGGAATATTAATGATGGACTTAATTAGAGCTTATTGGAGTTTATCTTTAGAAAGAATGGAAGTGGGTGTGATTGTAACTGAAATTAAATAGATGGGATTTAAGAATGCATAATTCGATTATATAAGATTTACTAACTCAAGACTATTTTATTATAACAAAATAGAAGGTATATTGTTTTTTGTATGTTATGATGTGGAGGAAAAAATAAAAAAATACTAGAATTTCACTTTTAGGCAGCATGTCTAGTCAATAAAAGGACAGGATTAAGAATGAATAATTACCGTAATACTGCAGACGGAATATGTAATAAGTGAATGGAATGAGATGGCTGGATCATATGAAGAGAACTGAAATGCAACTAAAATACAAAGCGAATATATGATGGAAGAATAAATGGGCCAAGAGGATGGATGGAGTTGATAAGATCTTCAAAAGGAGAGTTGAGAAGTTTTAAAAAAGAGAGTGCAATGTGTGAAGAAGTGTGTGAACATGGTGAAAACAAGGATGGTGAATAACATTATATTTCTTTTTCTTTTCTTCTATCTTTAGCTTATTTTGCTTACTGTTGCTTACTGTCTCCAAGAGTTTTGTTTATAACACTGTTAAGCAAAAGGACACAGCAAAATATTAGGTACATGCAACAAATGACAAATGAGGAGTGCAAGTGGCAGTCAATTCTTTGAAAACATTGCCATTTTAAAGGAACAGCAATAATATACTGAAATCACAGGAAATCGTATCAGCTTTGTGATTTAAAAATTACTGTAAATTAGTTTTCTGGATGATGTCCAAAGGAACTCTTCACTGAGTCCACTTTCATTTCCTTACTCAATAATATATTTTTTTTAAAAATAATATCCGTCACTAGTTATTAATAGTGACATGACTATCTCATATAATACCAAATATTTACTTTGGCATTCAGTCAATGAAATGCATACTCCTCTGGAATAATTCAAATCATATGTAAAGAATTACTGTATTTTCAACAGACCAGGTACCGTATTTTTGGAGTATAAGACGCTCCAAAGTATAAGATGCACCCAGTTTTTGGAGAGGGAAACAAGGGGGAAAAATCTGCCTCTGCCTCCCAGCAATTTATCTCCTTGCAGCAAAAAATCTTTTTCAGTTTTAGTACAGCTTAATTATCACAAGCAGCTGACTGTTGGTTGGATCCGCCTCCCATCAGCTGTTTCAGGCTGCAGGGATTCCCATAGCCTATTGCCACTTCCGCACGCCCCGTTTTCAGGCTCCATGTGCCCCATTTTCTGCCTGTTCCGGGCAGCGGGTATCAAAATGGGCTGGAAATGGGGGACGCAGAGGCCAAACACGGGTGCAGAAGCTAAAAACAAGGTATAGTGGTACCTCATCATACGAACTTAATTGGTTCCAGGAGGAGGTTCGTAAGGTGAAAAGTTTGTAAGATGAAACAATGTTTCCCATAGGAATCAATGTAAAAGCAAATAATGGGTGCAAATCCTTCAGGAAAATCCCAAACTTTAGAAGGGAGGGAGGTGAACAGAGGGCAGGGAGGAGCAGCTAAAGGGGGCGGGTGGAAGAAGCAAGGCTAGGCTAAAGGGTGAGTGGGAAGGAAGAAAGGCAAGGGGGGCGCCCCTCCCTTTTCTTTCTTAAAAAGACACCGTTTCAGTGCCTCTGCAAGCACGTTGTTCTCTGCAAAAAATTTCCTCCCCCAAGCTGCCCCTCCCTCCTCCCTTTTCTTTCTTAAAAAGACACCGTTTCAGTTCCTTTGCAAGCACGTTGTTCTCTGCAAAATGTTTCCTACTCCAAGCAGCCCCTCCCTTTTCTTTCTTCAAAAAAAGGGGGGGGAAGAAACCCCTTCATCCCAGCAGCAGCTGCTTGGGTTCGTAAGGTGAAAATAGTTCGGAAGAAGAGGCAAAAAAATCTTAAACACCGGATTCGTATCTTGAAAAGATCGTTAGAAGAGGCGTTCGTAAGATGAGGTACCACTGTATAGGCAATGGCAATCCTTGCAGCCTGAAACAGCTGATGGTCAGGAGGCTGAACTAATCGACAATCAGCTGCTTGTGTTACACAGGCTGTGATGAAGCTGAAACATGCTGTTTGCTGCAAAGAGACAAATTGCTAGGAGGCAGAGGCCAAAGGGTGGAGGCCAGCAGATGGGCAGAGCTACATTTGGCGTATAAGACGCACCCAAATTTTCACTTTCTTTTTTGGGGGGGAGTGCATCTTATACTCTGAAAAATACAGTATTTAAATTGGATTCAACATGTGTTTATTTTTTTGATTTGTATGCCGCCCATACCCAAGAGACTCAGAGCGGCTATTAATTAATCAATTGCTTTCCTAAAAAACTGACAATGAATTAAAATATGTGCCTGCCTTGCTGAGTATCAAATATTTCAATTCTAATTAATGCAAAGACTCTGCAGACCAAGGGGGCAAGTAGGGGTGGGCTACTACCTGGACGGGGGAGAACGCAGTGGGGTGGTATTTATTTATTTATTTTATTACTTAGATTTGTATGCCGCCCCTCTCCGAAGACTTGGGGCGGCTCACAACACGTGGAAACAAATCATAAATAATCTGACAATTTAAAATATTAAAGATTTTAAAAAGACCCCATATACTAACAGACATACACACAAGCATACCATACATAAATTAGACATGCCCAGGGGAAGATGTTTCAGTTCCCCCATGCCTGACGGCAAAGGTGGGTTTTAAGGAAGGCAGGAAGAGTAGGGGCAGTTCTAATCTCCGGGGGGAGTTGGTTCCAGAGGGCCGCCACCGCCACAGAGAAGGCTCTTCCCCTGGGGCCCGCCAACCGACATCGTTTAGTTGACAGGACCCGGAGAAGGCCCACTCTGTGGGACCTAATCAGTCGCTGGGATTCGTGCGGCAGGAGGCGGTCTCGGAGATATTCTGGTCCAATGCCATGAAGGGCTTTAAAGGTCATAACCAACACTTTGAATTGTGACCGGAAACTGATCGGCAGCCAATGCAGACTGCGGAGTGATGGTGAAACATGGGCATACCTAGGTAAGCCCATGACTGCTCTCGCAGCTGCATTCTGCACGATCTGAAGTTTCCGAACACTTTTCAAAGGTAGCCCCATGTAGAGAGCATTACAGTAGTCGAACCTCGAGGTGATGAGGGCATGAGTGACTGTGAGCAATGAGTCCCGGTCCAGATAGGGCCGCAACTGGTGCACCAGGCGAACCTGGGCAAACGCCCCCCTCGCCACAGCTGAGAGATGTTTTTCTAATGTGAGCTGTGGATCGAGGAGGACGCCCAAGTTGCGTACCCTCTCTGAGGGGGTCAATAATTCCCCCCCCAGGGTGATGGACGGACAGATGGAGTTGCCCTTGGGAGGCAAAACCCACAGCCACTCCGTCTTATCCGGGTTGAGCTTGAGTCTGTTGACACCCATCCAGGCCCCAACAGCCTCCAGGCACCGGCACATCACTTCCACCGCTTCGTTGACTGGGCATGGGGTGGAGATGTAAAGCTGGGTATCATCCGCATATTGATGATACCTCACCCCATGTCCTTGGATGACATGGGAGCTCCACCCCAGAGCACCCAATTTGCATTTCTCCACATTTTGTTCAAGGCTACAGAGACTTCAATGTTGCACATTTAACTCCATGTTAAGAATGCTGCCTATGACACCTCAATCCACCTTTTTCATGATTATTTTCGTAAGTGCCATCCAATTATGCCAATTCTTGATATAGTGCACCAAACAGTTGACTAACAAGTTTACTGGATGTCTTGTGGGAGTGTTATCTTTAATTCAACTGTTTGATTCATTCACATTTGCACTTGGAAGAGAGAGAAACAAGGGTTAGCTCAATTCCTTAGGCACAATTCTGCAAAATAGGACAAAGCCACTGCCGTTCTTACTCTCAATTGCATATTCTGGTGTTTTCAAGAAGATGTCATTCGTAGTGATCCCATGCACAAAACTGTTGTGCACACAGAACAACTGGCTCTGAATGGTCCATATTTGGGAGTGGACATTGAATAGAATTTTATTGCTCAAGTATGATTGGACACACTAGGAATTTGTGATGCATATGCTCTCAGTGTAAATAAAAGAGGGGTTTGTCAAGAATCATAAGGGACAACACTTAATGATAGTGTACAAATAAGCAATCCAATCATATTAAGAACCAGTCAATATAAATTATAAAAATACAAGCCAGAAAATTACAGCCATACGATCATTTGTGGGAGGAGATGGATGATGGGAACGATGAGGAGATTAATAGTAGTGCAGACTTATGAAATAGTTTGACATTGCATGTTCTGGGGTAACAACATTTGAGGTAGGGTGATAAGCGGGGGGGGGGGAGGGATCCAAAAATCTTAGCATCCCTTGGCTTCAAGCACAACCTATCTAACCAATCCATCTGCCTGCTTACATGTCAGGTGCAAGAAGTCAGGAACCAGAACAGAGTTCAAAAATATTACAAGTTTATTACATGCTGCCTACACAAAAGGATCTGAACTAACAGCAGTCAAGGTGAATTGGCGCTAGGGAAATGTCAACGGACTGACTGGACTTAGGTCTCTTTCATGGGTGTAGAGATTCCAAACTGAGGGTGCATTTGACCCCGCCCACAGACTCAGCCTGGCCAGGTCCTACATTACCCTTCCCAGAGGTTTTTTCTCCCCAAAACTTCCTTTAAACACGAAAGTCAGCAGCATGACTTTAGGCCAGTCACTCTCTCTCAGCCAAACCAACTTTACAGGACTGTTGTTGGGAGTAAATTAGGAGGCCAAAGTCTTAAATATGTTCATCACCTTGAATTACATATACAGTGGCACCTCTACCTAAGAACGCCTCTACTTAAGAACTTTTCTAGATAAGAACCAGGTGTTCATGATTTTTTTGCCTCTACTTAAGAACCATTTTCTACTTAAGAACCCGGGCCTGGAAAAATTTCCCAGGAAATTTGAGAGTGGCACAAGGGCCCGGCCAGTTTCCTGCCATTCCCCTTTAATCCCAGCCATCTGGGCTGCCAGAGGAGCCTTTTGGTGGCGTTTAAGGAGGCTTTGGCAGTCCAGAGCAAACAAAGCATTTTCCTTTCTCTGGGTGCTTGAACAGGAAATAAACCTCTGCCAGCGCTCAGAGAAAAGAAACGCTTCCTTCGCTCTGGGCAGCCGGCTACAAAGCGAGCGAGCGAGAGGAGGCCTTCAGCATGGGAAGGAAGAGGCAGCAGATAGCAGCAGCAGCAGCAGCCAATGTATGGGAGGCAGTGTACAGGAGGCAGCTTCACTCCAGGTGTATTGGAGGCATGTGCTCCTCCTCACCGACTCAGAGTCCCTCTTTCTTTTTTTTAAGCCTTACAGTTTTGGATTTTTTTTTATTCCCCTTACCTCACCTTCTTCCTTCCCCAGCGACTGTCCTCCTCCTCTTCTTCCTCCTCCTCCTCCCACCCAAATTCCAAGCTTTTATTTCTTTCCTAATGGGTTTGCATGCATTATTTGCTTTTACATTGATTCCTATAGGAAAAATTGATTCTACTTAAGAACGTTTCTACTTAAGAACCTGGTCACGGAACGAATTAAGTTCTTAAGTAGAGGCACCACTGTACTGTGATACCTTGGTACTCAACTGCTTTGAAACTCATCAAATGTGGTAATCAATGAATTTTGATGCAAAAACATTGTGTCCCAGTACTATGTTTGGTATTCAATGCATGAACTATTTTGTTGTGAGCCGCCCCGAGTCTACAGAGAGGAGCGGCATACAAATCTAATAAATTATTTATTATTATTATTATTATTATTATTATTATTATTACTACTACTACTACTACTACTACTACTACTACTACTACTACAAATTGCTGGTGTCAGCTGCCTTGTTACTCACTATATTATTCCTTATGGGACTAATCTGTTTGGTACTCATCATTTTTGGTATTCATCGTGCCTCCTATAACCAATTAAGGATGAGCACTGAGGTACCACTGTATAAAAAAGGTAAGGTACAAATATAACCAAATATTGACTTTTCACGCACAGAAGCCTTTTCAGAATTGTCTGGACCTGAGATTGCTAGCTGGGAGTTATCCCATAGTGCTTGCCTAGCCACTCAGCTCCCATTTGTTCCTTACTTCTCCTAAGATTGAAAGCACTTAGTGGAACAAGCATCAATAGAGGAAAAAGTAAGTGGTTCTATTAATACACAGATGACCATTCAAAGAGTACTTTGAGAAGAGACAAAGAGATTGTGATTGATCTCTCCTGGTATTTGAACAGTGTGTGTGTTACATTCCTATGAAATATTCTTGATTTACTTTAGCTTCTAGACTTAACACACCTGCTAATGTGTTGATTGGATCCTGGGAGGCTGCCCTACCACTAGAGGAACTAGCATGTGATGGTATATTTTCAGAATTGTCCAATTAGGCATAGAAGAGAACATCATTTCACACTTGGCTACGTGTTGATTTGACTGACTGCAACTGAAGTGTCAGCTGACTGCAATGGATGGGAGGGAGGGAGGGAGGGAGGGAGGGAGGGAGGGAGGGAGGGAGGAAGGAAGGAAGGAAGGAAGGAAGGAAGGAAGGAAGGAAGGAAGGAAGGAAGGAAGGAAGGAAGGAAGGAAGGAAGGAAGGAAGGAAGGAAGGAAGGAAGGAAGGAAGGAAGGAATTATTGTGGGGGGAGTATGGGAGGGAGCACTACATATCCCATCCTGAGCTCCTGAATAAAAAGCAGATAAATAAATCATTAACGGGGAAAATTGTGGCCTCAATCAAGTTTAGGAATACCCCAATGTTCTGAATTGATACAACGATCCTGAGAAGATGTAAAGTACATCTGGTATCATAGGCAAGTTATGACCTGGAGGTGGGATGAGAAGTCACTTCAAGCATGGATGCACCTGTACTTCTTTTAACCTAAAGAGAACTATGAATACTACAAAGTACTTCATTTAACTTCCTAGGGGTCGTCACCAATCCTAAAAGGATCTGAAGAAGAAAGCCTACGTTCCCATTAAGGCAAAGTATCTACATGCGTTAGAATGTATAGCATTTTGTTGTGGATTAGGACTAAAAATACTGATCATAAATTCTTTTTGTAAGAATCCTTCAATCTGAAGGATACTGAATCCAATGATCAAAGGGAAAATCTGGGTAATAAGTTACCTAGGGTAGGAATAGCTATGTGAATACTCAGAAGTAAATTAAGAGTAGGTTTTATAGTGGCTTCCATGCATAACAGGTAATAGTTGGTTAATGCAGCCACAGGGTAATGCTCATTGCAGGGGCCCCTTTCAGAACCAGGAAGGGGAGAAGAGAAATTCTGCATCTGGGATTTAGTGATGGTGGACGATATTATATTTGTGGTGGTGGCAGGCCTGCTGGTGGAAACCCTAATGCAGGTGACCTCACCACATAAGGAGTTTATGACAAAGAGGCTGAATTTTTTTCCCACTCAAGCGCTGTCACCTGTACTTTAAGAATCTCTTGGTTACTATTGTTGTCCCCAGCAGGAGATTTTGTGGGCAAGCAATTTCCATTTGTCAGTGTAGGCAAGATCAGCAGGTTTATCACTTGGACTATGATTAGGGTTGATCACAAACCGAATCAGTTCTATGATTCAAAAGATGTTGGTTCTTAACAGAACCTTCTACAACAAGGCTCAATGCTTTCCTAAAATTTCTAGCAATATATATGGGCATCAACAATATGACCCTCTTCCAACTGAAAAAGATAGCAATAGCAATTAAGACTTATATACCGCTTCATAATATTTTACAGCCCTCTCCAGTTTACAGAATCAGCATATGGCCCCCAACAATCAGGGTCATCATTTTACCGACCTCAGAAGGATGGAAGACCAAGTCAACCTTGAGCCGATGGTGAGATTTGAACTGCTGAAGTTACCTGCAGTGTTGCACTCCAACCACTGTGCCACCTCCAGCTCTTAAAAGAGTGAGCACCTTCAAGCAAGGCGTTATTTACTGACAAAATTAGTGCATTTGTGATAGAGGACTCTAGAGCAGGAGTCCCCAATCTTTCTAGCTTGGTGGCCTCGATTCTCTTCTATATGTATTGTGTATTGGACAAAATAAATAAATAAATAAAAATAAATATGTATGTGTTTATTTCAATTTACCATAGCTATCCAGTCCCAACGGACATTGGGGAGCGTACTAATAAAAGTCATACAAACATATAAAACCTAAAACCATACCGATGGCCCAGACAAAAATGATCTCAAAATGAAACAAACTAATCAAATAAATGAACAAATGAATGAAAAGCAAAACATAGTCATTTGGCGGGACCCAGGGGAAGAGCCTTCTCTGTGGCGGCCCCGGCCCTCTGGAACCAACTCCCCCCAGAGATCAGAATTGCCCCCACCCTCCTTGCCTTTCGTAAACTTCTCAAAACCCACCTCTGCCGTCAGGCATGGGGGAATTGAAATATCTTCCCCAGGCCTATATAATTTATGTATGGTGTGTTGTGTGCATGTTTTTTAAATTATGGGTTTTTAACTTCGTATTATTAGATTTGTATTGTATATTGTTTCTATCACTGCTGTGAGCCGCCCCGAGTCTACGGAGAGGGGCGGCATACAAATTTAATTAATTAATTAATTAATAGTACTCCAAAATGAAAGGCGTAAATAATACATTAACCCCAGGCCTGGGACCAATGCCAGTTTTAAGAGCGAATGAAAATTCAGAATGCATGTTTACCATATTCCTTTCATTGACGCTGTCTATCATACTCAAAAATTCCTAAGGCTATCATTTATTTTCTTTTAACAGATGACCCCATAATCCTTTGCAGGGTGAAGTCTGGGCAACTGAATGGAGCTGATTACTGGCTGGATGCCCTTCCTGTCACCATTGAGGAGTTTTGTTCAGCAGATATATTCTCATTGTGCACAGACAGCCAAATATTTGCCTTTAGGGTCAAACTCACAGCCTCCTGACTGTGGAGTGAAAGCTCCACCTCTAAGCCACCCCTCCACTGTCTCTCATTTATGCTTTATAAATATTTATTCATATTAGAGCTTTTGGTTTTCATTTGGGTATTTCATCACTATATATACTGTTTTTTAAGAAGGCCAGGACACATGAAGGAATCAGATTCGAGTGCATAATGTTCCAAAAAAAACCCTCTTTTTTTAAAGTAAATGAATCCATATTCTCTTCTGGGAATACTTCCCAATTCATCACATATACAGCTTCCCTACTTGTCATTTTAAACCCATTAGGAAAAAATACCCAGATGGTCTTGATACTGAAGAAGAAAAGTAGACATCCTGGAACCAATATTGACAACTTAGACAAACTCTTATAACAAGTTTTGGCTTATAAACTGAAGTTAATGTTCCAAATGGGAGGATGACATTTAAATGTGGTTAACTAACTGAAGAGCCAATATACCCTGGTAAATAAGTGCTGCCACAACCAAAATATTGATAAACAAAAGGGAAAGGAGATTGCACCCTTATTGTATACATTAAATTATAGTCCATTTGTGCTTTGGAAAATTCTTACCTTGGTATTGTAACACATTTTGTATTGCAGTTCTGGGTAGTGATTGCTTTTTCAAGCTCATCCAGTTGTCCCGTCTTCTTGAGCTTCTTGACCAAACTCTTTACTGCTTTCTCGCACCACTTTTCCTCCTGTCCATTCTGCTCACCTCCACCTGCCCCTCCTGAGCCAGCAGCAGATTTCTTCCACCCTAACAGTCTCTTCACAACCGGCGGGGTGAAGGGCAATATAGATGACATGGCCCAGGTAGAATACACCTAACACAATTCAGCTGCCTTTCACGACCTATGAAGGGGGAAAAGAAAGCCGTCAGAAGAATTAAATAGAAGAATTCCTTACTTCTTCCATTGTATCCCGACAAAAGTGAGACGTCTCCTGTTAATATTGTTATTGGATAGGCACTTGTTTCCAAGTGCAGTGATACCTTGTCTTACAAACTTAATTGGTTCTGGGATGAGGTTCTTAAGGTGAAAAGTTTGTAAGACGAAACAATGTTTCCCATAGGAATCAATGGAAAAGCGATTAATGCGTGCAAGCCCAAAATTCACCCCTTTTGCCAGCCGAAGCGCCCGTTTTTGCACTGCTGGGATTCCCCTGAGGCTCCCCTCCATGGGAAACCCCACCTCTGAACTTCCGTTGCCAGCGAAGCGCCCGTTTTTGCACTGCTGGGATTCCCCTGCTGGGATTCCCCTGCAGCATCACAAAAGCAGGGAAGTCTAGAGGTGGGGTTTCCCATGGAGGGGAGCCTCAGGGGAATCCTAGCAGCGCAAAAACAGGTGCTTCGCTGGCAATGGAAGTCCGGAGGTGGGGCATCCCAGCTGCGGCGGTGGGTTTGTAAGGTGAAAATAGTTTGTAAGAAGAGGCAAAAAAATCTTAAACCCCGGGTTTGTATCTCGAAAAGTTTGTATGATGAGGCGTTTGTAAGATGAGGTATCACTGTATAAGACATATTTTGTTTCCCTGTAATAAATAGAACAGATTGAAAATAAACTGTCAATTCTGAAACTAGCCTCTTGGAGGCTTCAGTGTTGCCAAAATGGACCAAAGCCACGCTGTTGGCTTCCGAAGATAAAAGGGTTGGAGGGAACCAACTAGTCCAACCCCCTGCTTAGGCAGGAAACCCCACACCGCTTCAGAAAAATAGTTATCTAATCTCTTCTTTAAAACTTCCAGTGTTGGAGCATTCACAACTTCGAGGCAAGTTGCTCCACTGATTGTCCTATCAGAAAATTTCTCCTTAGTTCTAAATTGCTTCTCTCCTTGATTAGTTTCCACCCATTCCTTCTCCTTCTTGTCCTGCCCTCAAGTGCTTTGGAGAATAGGTTGACCCCCTTCTTCTCTGTGGCATCCCAAGACAGGGGGTCAGCAACCTTAAACACTCAAAGAGCCATTTAGACCTGTTTCCCACAGATAATAATAATAATAATAATAATAATAATAATAATAATAATAACAACAACAACAACAACAACAACAACAACTTATTGGATTTGTATGCCGCCCCTCTCCGTAGACTTGGGGTGGTTAACAATGATAAAAACAGCATGTGACAATCCAATAATAAAACAACTAAAAACCCTTATTATAAAACCAAACATACACACAGACATACCATACATAACTTGTAATGGCCTAGGGGGAAGGAATATCTCAACTCCCCCATGCATGGCGGTATAAATGAGTCTTGAGTAGGTTACGAAAGACAGGGAGGGTGGGGGCAATTCTAATCTCTGGGGGGAGTTGGTTCCAGAGGGCCGGGGCCACCACAGAGAAGGCTCTTCCCCTGGGGCCCGCCAAATGACATTGTTTAGTCGACGGGACCCGGAGAAGGCCAACTCTGTGGGACCTTATCGGTCGCTGGGATTCGTGCGGTAGCAGACGGTTCCGGAGGTAGTCTGGTCCAAAGCCATGTAGGGCTTTAAAGGTCATGACCAACACTTTGAATTGTGACCGGAAACTGATCGGCAGCCAATGCAAGCCACGGAGTGTTGAAGAAACATGGGCGAATCTTGGAAGTCCCACGATGGCTCTCGCAGCTGCGTTCTGCACGATCTGAAGTTTCCGAACACTTTTCAAAGGTAGCCCCATGTAGAGAGGGTTGCAGTGAAGAAAACACCAGGAGCCACAAAACCCTTTTGACGTCTAAAATGAATCAACACTGCATATACAGTATCATTTTTATCTTTATGCTATGAATAAAAAAAGCCTATAGTGTGTTGCATTTGTGAAATCAATGAACTGCTAGAGAGAAAACTATTTTTTATTTCTGTATGAAAGAAAAACATTTTGAATTCTGAAAAAAAAACCGATGAGTTGAAAAATTCAATAAATCGCTGCTGGCAGGTGTCACACATTGGCAGTTGTGATGCATATTTTGAGCGACGGGGAGCCGCAGGAGAGGGATGAAAAAGCCACATGCGGCTCCAGAGCCGCAGTTTGCCGACCCCTGCCCTGAGATATTAGAACACCACTATCATGTCCCCTAGTCCTTCTTTTCATCAAACTACACGTCATATCAAAGATGAGGATGCATTAAAAACCAGGACTTTCGCTAGACCATCCTGCTAATTTGCTGCCCTGTAGTCATGCACATTTCAACTTCTAGAACAGTGCGATGGCGAACCTGTGGCATGCAGAGCCATATCTGAGGGCACGCAAGGCATGGGATATGTCAGCTCCAGCACACATGCACACCCTTGGTCAGTTGATTTTCGGCTTTCTTTTTAGCCATTTGTGCTTTCCGGTTGGCCTGGTTGGCAGTCTTCGCCATCCCCAGGCTTCAGGAGGCTTTCCTGAACCCTGGGGACGGTGAAAAATGGGCCTATTGTTAGTACATGGTACTCACCTCTTTTTGGGGTTGCCATGTATTAAACGACAAATGGTAGTTTATAACTGTAAAGATGTAATATATCTTTAAGAGCTTTGACTGGTTTGGCCATAAGAGGGCGCTAGTACCTTTCCCTGTGGGGGGAGTTTATTTTGATATATTCTTAGCTGTGTGCAGCTTGTTATCTCTGCTACTTTGTGTTGTGTATATGTAAATAATACATTGTCAAATACTAAGTCTGTGTCTTTTACTGGCTAGATCACACAACTACACCACTGTAATAACTCTGCTGTGTGTATGTCGACCGTTTCGCACAAGGCTGCACCGAGATGTACTAACACCTACCAGACGTTTGGAGGCTTCAGTGAGGCCTGTGCCAATGCACCGGGGGGGGGGGGGTGTCAGTGCAGGGGGTTGTGCGCATGCACGCAGGGGGAGGACATTAAATTATGGGTGTGGACACACACATGCGCGCTATAGCACACATGCACACCCTTTTGGCACCCGAGCCAAAAAAGGTTAGCCATCACTATCCTAGAATCTTCTAGTATTAATTATATTGGCTAAAAAAATTCACAGAGACTGGTCTGCCACTTTAGGATTTATACAGGCTGAGAAGGCTACGACAAACTAAAGGGTGGCGCCAAAACCTAAAAGCTCACATAAGAAGCTACTACCCTGTTTCCCCGAAAATAAGACGTACCCCAAAAGTAAAGCAGAGGTTTTGCAGAATTTGCTAATATAAGGCACCCCCCGAAAATAAGGCGTAGTCAAGTTTACATACGGTACGGTGGAAAAACATATGGTTATTCAAAGCTGTTCATAGCAATACCATAATAATGTGGCATCCCCTGCTGACCCCTTCCATCGCTTTGTACCATCCAGTACAGCAGACACTGTCTGCTGCTGTCTCACCGCCATTACAGTCTCCACTGCAGTGCGTAGACTGTAGTTCCTCTGGTGGCCGGAAGCTACAATAGCGTTGTACCATATAAGTGCCGTCGTTTGTGTGTGTGTGTGCCATACTGACAGGTACCGTACCATAATCAGTGTACCGTACGGTACACTTTCTTTGGGGGTGTCAGCTTTTCTGCCTGTGAATTTGTCTTGTTTGAGAAATATAAGGCACCCCCCGAAAATAAGACGTAGCACAACTTTTGGAGCAAAAATTAATATAAGACAGTGTCTTATTTTTGAGGAAACACGGTATTAGGTATGAGATACCTCCTTTGCTTGATACCAGAAATCTATTTTTATCAATTCACAGGCAGCAAATCCCATTCCTTCCTAGTACTGATGATGTGACCTAAGCTGGTTAAAAAAATGTCTGTATGAAAAGAACCAAGCTCAGAGGGTACCAAAGATGGCACCGTTCAATCCTGAGCTACAAATATTCTCTTCTATATACAGTTTCCTAAAGCTGATCAGTGCATTTTCTATCCTAAAATATCGGAATGTCTACTTATCACTTACAATACTAGATGAAACGCATATAACATTACAAGAAAATAAATGTGCGTAATTGTTGAAAACAAAACATTTTAATATATTGTACATATAACTGTCAATCCTAAAACATATGAAATCTATACAAAAGAGGAAATGTAGTGTCATTTTTTGATTAGTAGAAGGGGGAAAATCAATATTTCTTGAATCCCATCTTTAATATTTAAAAACCTTACTTTTTCAATCTTTCAGTAGAATTATTTTACTATTTCTAAGACCAGACACATCCAAAGTTTCTTTAAAAAATGGTCAAATTCCACAATTTTGTCTATAATTCAGCTATTGCCTATTTTTAAAATAGAATTCTTGCATAAAGTTATATATTCATATTGCTCAGTCCTTCTCTTGCAGTTCCAGAAGCCAGAAGAGCTACTAGATGGTCAAATTTCTGCCCAAGGGCAACAGAGGCATACAAGTCTCTTCAGATGAAATGAATCCCTAGAGGTTTCTGGGAACTCTGAAATTTTTAAATATTTAACCTCACATTTTTACTGTAATGGAGAAAAATCTGTATGCATATACCCCTACGTATGCATAAACAAACCGTATATTTTTAGACAATCTAATTATTATGATCACATCAAGATGTCTTAGAATTTATATTTAAATCACAGTCAGGAAAAAAAATGTTTATATTAAACCATTTGTCCTATCATTGCTATATTCCATCATACATCAAGTAAAATAATCACAACCAGAAGCTATGGCTGGTAATAATTACTGAAAGGGAGAAATGGAGAGAAGGAATAGAAAATGTGTAAACTGACACCCCGGGTTCTTGTTTATTGTACATTCAGAAAAATGGACACTTCTAAGATTCACAATATTGCACACAGCAAGCAAGAATATCTATGTATAGGATAAGCAAAACTGCATCACTTATTCATGGTTTGGCATCCAGATTTCATTTAGTAAAGGAATCCCTTCCATTCTCCAAAGCTCAGTTTAGCCCAAAAGATCCTGCAATCAGTTGGAGTGACAATGAGTCATTTACCGTCTCTCAGCCCTAGGAAGAAAGCAGTAGCAAACCATTTCTGAAAATAATGTTGAGAAAACTGCAGGGATTAACTCAGGACTGACCTGATGGCCTAGCCTTTGTTTCAAAAAAAACCATATACTGTATGTATATCTGTATGAATTGTTTAGCACAAATGTCTATTGGAGGTTATTCGTGAGCTCAAATGAGTTTTAATTCAGCCACCCAGAAGGCTGAATTAGGCTACAACCTAAAAGCTGACGATTTCTCTATTACTGACTCCAGAATCCAAAGTAACTTAATAGCTTTCCTAAACACGTCTCTGTGATAAAGTCTGATTCAAACCGGGGTTCAGTCAGAAGGGGTGTGGCAGAAAGTTTACAGTGTTCCCTCGATTTTCGCGGGTTCAAACTTCGCGAAAAGTCTATACCACGGTTTTTCAAAAATATTAATTAAAAAATACATCGTGGTTTTTTTCCCTATACCACAGTTTTCCCCCACCCGATGACGTCATATATGTCATTGCCAAACTTTTGTCCGCCTTTAATAAAAAAAATTTTAATAAACTTTAATAAATAACCCTGGTGAGTAATAATCTAAATGGTTGCTAAGGGAATGGGAAATTGCAATTTAGGGGTTTAAAGTGTTAAGGGAAGGCTTGTGATACTGTTCATAGCAAAAAATAGTGTACAGTATTTACTTCCGCATCTCTACTACATGGAAATTCGACTTTCGCGGGCGGTCTCGGAACGCATCCCCCGCGAAAATCGAGGGAACACTGTAATGGATTCAGTCTCTAAATGGAGGAGGAGGAGTCAATCTCATTCTTGAGATTGCTCTGATCCTCACATCAGCGCATTGGAGAATGGCAAGGGCATTAAACACCTACAGTGCCTTGAATTTGCGCATAAAGCTTCATTTCAATTTGATATACTACTTACAGTCAAAATATAATTTATGAAGTTCCATTTAATATAAGCATAACGTACTAGAGGCCACTAAAGCTGACTTCTAGATCTGCAGGTCAGCAGTTCAAATCTCAGCGCAGGCTCAAGGTTGACTCAGCCTTCCATCCTTTCGAGGTGGGTAAAATGAGGACCCGGATTGTGGAGGCAATATGCTGGCTCTGTTAAAAAAGTGCTATTGCTAACATGTTGTAAACCGTCTAAGGAGAAGTCTAAGGAGAAGAGCGGCATTAAAAAAATATATCAAATAAATAAATAATTCAGAGAGAATCTATTCTACATAATTGCAGATAGGATGTCATCTACCCAAGTAAATATAATATTAATTATTGGAGGGACTCCTTCTTCCCTGGTTACATCTACCCATTTCACCTGGTGCAGAAGGAGAGATTTATTATAGATCCTGCCTGTCAAGGAGTTCCATCTGATAGGACCCAAAAGATGGAACCTTCTCTGCTTTGAAACCCATCCTATGGGACATTACCACCCCTTGCTGCTAAAGCTAGATTTATTTTTATTTTATTTATTTATTTATTTGATTTCTATTGGATGCATGCCTCCTGATTTTCTTGAAACCTCTGAAAAACCCAGGTTTTGTCAGCAGGTTTTGGGGATCCCATAGAAGTGGAGCACTCCTGAAAGGCTACATGATGGAAAAGATCTTGAAGGCACTTTCCCAGGGTTTTAGTTATATTTTATGTTTTTAGGTGGGTTTTTTTTTTTTAATGGACTGTTTTTATTACATGGCCCCACTCCCAGAGTCACATCCATGTGATAGACAGACTTATAAATGTGATAATTTTTTTTAAAACCCTACAGTAATACAATAAATGAGCAAGAATGTATTTGTATTCCTTATGTAAAATCATGCATAGTTCATATAGCTTAGCAACAGGAATTTTGGTCCCAATTGAGATAATTGTGTACTGCATTTAGTCAAATCTATGGTTCGGCTAGCCCATTTTTATGCTGTAAAATATATTATGCTGCAATCACAATTATTTTGGTTTGAAATAATTTCCGGGTAACCATGAAGAGCCAAGACTATCGTGATTTTTTAGTCTCTTTTACACCAGTCCCCACCCCGCATATTTTAGAAGTTTCCTCTTCAGAAGTTAAAAGTAAGTATGTTGGAATGGGCTGGTAATTTCCCACTTCCTTCTATTTCTTAGAATTGCACCATGAGCTTTTTGGCAACAACTCTTCATGTTGTGCAATGTGCCATCGATTGAAATTCACTGGAGAATAGGATAATGAAGCAAATACTATGGAAATATTTGAGAGCTAACCTTAAAGCATTATTTAATTATTCAGTGACCGGTTAGGTCCCACAGAGTTGGCCTTCTCCGGGTCCCGTCAATGAAACAATGTCGTCTGGCGGGACCCAGGGGAGGAGCCTTCTCTGTGGCGGCCCCGATCCTCTGGAATCAACTCCCCCTGGAGATTAGGACTGCCCCCACCCTCCTTGCCTTTCACAAACTCCTCAAAACCCACCTCTGTCATCAGGCATGGGGAAATTGATTCCCCTGGGCCGTTTCCGCTTTATGTATGGTCTGTATGATTGTTTTTATGTTAAGGGTTTTAAATTGTTTTTAAGTATTGGATTTGTACTGGGCGGCATACAAATCTAATAAATAAATAAATGAATAAATAAAATAAATAAAATAAAACAAAACAAAAGGAAGGCCAGTGTCCTCAATATGAATAGATGAATAGAGAGATAGATAGAGCGAGCATGTACAATTTATGTATTTCATCAACTGCTCTGAAAATCTTTACTGATCTTTAGTAAAATCCTGGCATATGTAAAAACATGTGTATACACGTGGATTCCATCCCTCTGGCAAGGACAAGAAGATAGTGGCGGTGGTGGTTTCCCTTTGAGAAGCAGCAGCAGCGCTGGGAATGTCATGTCCACACACCCCCACCGCCACCCGCCCCCGAACAAGGATCCAAATGCCGGCAGTAATGGGCAAAAGGGGTGAGTTTTGGGCTTGCACACATTATTCGCTTTTCCGCTGATTCCTATGGGAAACATTGTTTCATCTTACGAACTTTTCACCTTACTCGTCCCGGAACCAATTAAGTTCATAAGAGGAAATATATCCCAGGATAATACTGCAGGATCCAATCTGGGTCGGTCACTGGGACCAGAGGCTTAGTCTGCCAGGTTTGCAGACTTGTGCTGGAGCCCATCCTCAGGAATTTAGCAGAGTGTCTGCTAGAAAGAAATCCCGAGAATGACCTTTATTCTAATATTGTATTCTTCATACAAAAATGGAAAGCAAGGTTTTAGAATTATAAATATACTGTATTTCTAACAATGCATACAGCATTTTTAAAACCAGGTGTGTCAATATTACTCTACAAAAGTTATGCAATTCTAAAGCAATTCATATAACTGTGCATGCTAATAAACGGATTCTATCTATCTATCTATCTATCTATCTATCTATCCATCTATCCATCTATCTATCATCTATCTATCTTACACAGCTCCACATTCCACCAGAAACAACACTGGGAAGAGCTCAAGTATTTTAAAAGTGTAACAATAAATACAGTTAAAAACAAAGACATAACCTAAGGCAAAGAGAGGGATAAAAATGACCATCTCAGCAAGTCTCTGGTATCTTGAGAGCCCTAGATCTGATTACATAACTTGATCTTGAGAGCTTTTGGGAATATTAAATATTAAAAGGGATGAAACTAATTTTAGGGTGAGGGATGTTCCGTAAGGCGAACTCCAGACCAAAGAAGGCATATCTTGTGCGATCCATCCATGCAACAACGTATCTGCTAGCGATCATGGGGTGGGCTGATAGAACAGGTGAAAAGGGTCCCGCAGTCTGGCCCCATGCAATGAAGGGATTTAAAGATTAAAATCAACACCCTGAATTGGACCTAGAGGCAAACAGACAGCCATTGCAACTCGCAGAGGAAAGGTGTAACATGTGCTGTTCCAGGAGTACATAAAATTACCAACCCTGTTCCAGTTGAAGCTCCCAATTACTCTCCGGGGGGACACTGCCTTAGTCCAGTCTGGGGGTGATTCAGTCATGAGTGACCATAATAAGCATCTTAGGTATCTTGGAAAGGCTATTTTTCTGTCGTAACAACTTTAATAATTGATGTCTGTGAGAATGAAGCAGTATGGGACAGCGGTTAAGATGCTGACTGGCACTGAAAACATATCCACAATCCATTCCCAGCCAAGGAGGCTCCCTGATCAAGTCAAGTCAACCCCTCTTTCTCGGCCCAACTTTCTTACAGGTGTTATTGAAGGGGAGAATGGGAGGAAAGGCATTGCATATGCCACCATGAGATCCTGAACAAAAGGAGAGATACAAATCTAACAAAAAAAGAAAGAAAATACACCCTAATCCTTTTTAAAAATTACTTTAAATTAGTACTCTCGTCAACTGTGACAAACAACTTCAGTAATTAGATACTGAATGAAGTAATATTTTCTTTAAAGATTAAGGTTAAGAGCTCCTTTGAATCAAGTCTAACTCTTAAGTAATTTTAATTCATCACACTGCTACATTGCAGGGTTTTTGTGTATTTTTTTTCAGTTTAGCAATCTTCACTATAGTCTTGATATTCCTTGAAACCTCCCACACAATTACAACTTGTTTAGTGCCGGAGCTCTAAAATTTCAACCAGGAGCTCCCATTGGTTGAGGCAGTATCACTTTAACCTGTCCTAAATCAAAATTAATCCAATTTATTTCCAGGTACAGGGAGTCCTTAATTTACAAGTGGGACAGGATTGCTGTCATAAAGTCAGTACAGTTGTAAAAAGAGACAATGCCCCAACACTGGAGGTTTTTAAGAAGATGTTGGATAACCATCTGTCTGAAGTAGTGTAGAGTTTCCTGCCTAAGTAGGGGGTTGGACTAGAAGACCTCAAAGGTCCCTTCCAACTCTGTTATTATTATTTGTGTAAACTGTTCCTTACTTCATTGTTCAGATGCGGGCATGAGGAGCGAAATTAACTAACTCTGTTGTAGTTGTTGTTGTTGTTATTGTTACATCACGTGACTGTACCGACTTCAGTCATTAACAGAGAATTGTGGATAGAACCTTTCTTAGAAACATAGAAGATTAATGGCAGAAAAAGACCTCGTGGTCCATCTAGTCTGCCCTTATACTATTTCCTGTATTTTATCTTAGGATGGATATATGTTTATCCCAGGCATGTTTAAATTCAGTTACTGTGGATTTACCAACCATGTCTGCTGGAAGTTTGTTCCAAGGATCTACTACTCTTTCAGTAAAATAATATTTTCTCATGTTGCTTTTGATCTTTCCCCCAATTTTGATCTTTCTTTGAGTAGCCACCCCAATCCAACCCTTTTTTCCTGAGTGGGTCCCTCCAAGTCCCAAGCCACTAGGTTAAGGAACTGGGAACTGCTTCCAACGCCACCTATCTTCCACTTTACTCTGCCGTTTGGCCGTCCTGCATCCTACCTCAGGTGCCCTAGTACCACCCCAGTAAGTGCCCACAAGTGCTCATTTGCCTAGATGCCTTCTCTCCCAGTTCCACATGGCACCACACATCTAGCCAGCAAACACATCCACAAGGATTCTTCACACCATGGAGCATCCCAGTTTTGGTCAAAATACCAAAAAAAAAATGTTCAGCCTCTAGAAAGAGGAGAAAAGATTAACAAATTAGGAGACTGGAAGCTAAAACATATGAAAAACGATAGCAGGAACTGGGCATGGCTTGGTCTAGTGAATAGAAGGACCAAGGGAGACATGATCACAGACTTTCAATATTTGAGGGGCTGCCACAAATAAGAGGTAATAGCGATAGCAATTAGACTTATATACTGCTTCATAATGCTTTTACAGCCCTCTCGAAGTGGTTTATATAGTCAGCCTACTGCCCTCAACAATCTGGGTCATTTTATCCACCTTGGGAGGATGGAAGGTTGAGTCAATCTTGAGCTGGTGACATTTGAACAGCCAAACTGCAGCTATCAATCAGCTGAATGAAGCAGCCTACAGGACTGCACTTTAACCATTGAACCACCTTGGCTCTAAAGTAATATTTTCCAAAGCATCACAAGGAAGGACAAGAAACAGTAGATGGAAAGTAATCAAGGAAATAACCAATTTAGAAATTTAGAGAAATTGTGCGATTGGAGAACTTGACCATCTGGGATCTTAAATAGAATAGATAGTCCTCGACTTACAACATTACATTTAGTAACCATTCAAAGTTACAATGACACTGAAGAAAATGACTTATGGCCATTTTTTGTACTGGTGGACCATTGCAGCATCACATGGTCACGTGGTTTACATTTGGACGTTTGATAACTTAACTCACTTTTATCACGGCTGCAGTGTCCCGGAGTCATGTGATCCCTCTTTCGACCTTCCGACAAGCAAAATCAATGGGGAAACCAGATTCACTTTAACAACAGTGTCATTAATTTAAGAACTGCAATGATTCACTTAAGAAATGTGGCAAAAAGAGCTGTAAAATGGGGCACATTTAAAAAATACTGTATCTCGCTTAGCAACCTATATTTTGGTCTCAATTTTGGTTGTAAGTTGAGGATTATCTGTAACAATAATTCTTAATTAGAATTCTTTTCAAAGCAGCCATGGATGCTTGCTGGTGCTTGGTAGGCTGTCACTTTTTGCGGTACCTTATTTTTAGAACTATAAGATGCACCAGAGTATAAGACGCACCAAGATTTCAAAGAGATAAACAGGGGGGGGAAAACAGGGAAAGAAATTGCCTTGCCTGGTCCCCAGGAGCAGAGGCCATGAAAAACATGCCCATTTTTCACCTCCCAAATCCCCCACGTGTTGCATTTTTGCCCTCCCCAGCCGCCAGGAACACTCTGCAGGTCTTCCAACTCCTCTGTGCACCCCATTTTTGCAAAAAACAGGGTGCGCAGGGGGAATTTTGGGAGGCCAAAAATGGCTGCATTCGGTGTATAAGACCCACCCAATTTTGGGTGTGTGTGATTGGTACGTCTTATACTCTGAAAAATGCAGTCGCTGTGCTTTCCGGGAGCATGGTAAGCAGCCCCAAACCTGTGCAGTTCTGGGACTGCTTGTCACCCCAAAAGGCAAGGCAGGAAGTCTAAAAGAACATAGATGGCAAAGAGATGGGGGAAGGTTGAAGTGCCTGTCGTTTGAAGAGCAGGTGGGCTGCCAATCACTGGAATTTTGAGCGCATGACTACCAGGACACTACAGTAGTCATAATTTGGGGCATGAGTCATAGATGTCCATTTTTCCAGCACTATAGTACATTCAAATAATAGCTGAACGAAAGCCTCTACAAAAAGCAAAAGAAGAAAAAAAGGGGAAATAGAAGGAAGAATGTGTGTTGGATATGTTCATCACCTTGAGTTATTTGTAAAAATAATAAAGGCAGGATAAAAATAAAATAAAATAACAGCACCTTTATTATTGCCACTGCTGTTATGAGGACCAGTAATTTCATGGATTGCAATTAATTAAAAATAGAACTCAGAGAGCAGGAACAAATAAGAAATCCTACTTCTAGCTAGAAGAGCAAAGTGATTTCTCCAGAGATCAGTGTTGGAGCCGATGAGTTCAAGCTTATATGTGACAACTCTGGAGTTAGGATTGAGTAGGGAAGAAATGTGCTTACTGACAATTCCATAGGGATGCGAAGAACGTCAAAAGAATTTCAGACCAGGTAAATAAACTTTAAAGGACAAATGTACTATTTCTATATGCATATGTAAAATTATGTATGTTGAGGGAAAACAACTTAAGACACATGATGTATAGCTTAATGAAAGTATCAACCCAGTGTGCAAAAGCTGCAAAAAGTCAAATTCCACACTTGAAGACCCAACTGCCAATACAGTAATGTCTTTATACAAATCCATGGCAAGAACACACTTGGAGTATTATATACAGCTCTGGCCTCTGCACCTTAAGGGTTATGATAGAAACTGAACAAGATGCAAAAAAAGGGGGGGGACCAAATAATCAGGCAGCTGGAGTAGTAACTAGACTTATTCAGCTTGGAGCAAAAGGAGAGCAAGGAACAACATACTGATGCATAAATTTGCATATTGCTTAGATAATATGAAGAGTTATCTTGTTTCTCAGTTAGATAAATGAAGGGAGAAAAGGAAACATTTATACAACACCTAAGATGTGGAATTCACTGCCAGCTGACAGTAATTACAGTCAATTTCAATCTAAATGCTTACTAGTAGAGATGAGTTATCAATGCTTACTAATACCAATGGCTCTTGATCATCTTTCTAAATTAGAAATGCATATTTTTGGCTGCTGAAAAGCAATAGAGAAAGTGGGTTATTTTATTGCTAGAGTTTATTCAATTTTATTTTTGTTGAACATGGACATTAGTGTCAAGGAGGAAGGGGATGCTTTGAAAAGAATCTCCACAAATGGAACTGTGTGTCTTTTGCCTACCCTTACTCAAAGAGAACCTGAGATGCAAATAGCCTCTACTTTTTTTTACAACATCTGCTAAAACTCCTAGTAGGTTTTCCTGCCACTGAGGCAAGAAACAAAATTGTAAAACAAACTGTAGAAATACATCTGCCATATTTTCTTTTAAAAAAAACTCCCAGAACTCCTTATTCTTCCCTGCCTTCAAATCAGAACATTCTAGTCTTAGACACATTTAATAGTCTCAAGTCAACCAATCGATAAATTGTCTCGTAACTTGCCTTCCTCAGCTTCCCTGCCTTTTAACCAAAGCATTGCCAATTTCTGCACAAGCTTTTCCTAATAACCTCTTCTTTCACTCAATTTTCTTTTTTTTCCCTCAGTCTTTCTCCTTTGTTCTTCTCTAAGACTCCTTACAATCTTGACAAAGATAGTGTCTCTCTCTCTCTCTCTCCCAACTCCGCTGTGTCCAGGATGGGTCCCAGGATGTCTGACATTGGATAGGTTTCCATTCTGGGCAAATCAACTGCTTGTCAGCTATAGTATCTCCTAAATCAGGAAGACCATGGTAAGACAACATGCCTATGAAGTACATGCACCAGAGTTATCATCATTCTCTACTTTCTCAAACTGGGAGAATACTAGTTTATTACTTATCTACCATTTACCAAAATAATGTTACAGGTAGTCTTCGACTTACATCAGTTCATTTAGTGACTGTTCAAAGTTAAAATAGCACTGAAAAAAGTGACCTATGATCATTTTTCACACTTATGACCATTGCACCATCCCCATGATTACATGATTTATATCCAGATGCTTGACAATTCACATTTATGGGGAACCCCTTTTGCAATCTTTCAACAAGCAAAGTCAATGGGGAAACCAGCTTCATTTAATAACCACGTTACTAATTTAATAACAGCAGCCATTCACTTAGCAAATGTGGCAAGAAAGGTTGTAAAATGGGGCAAAGCTCACAATCAATTTCTCATTTAGCAACATAAGTGTTTACGTCTATTGCGGTCATAAGTCAAGGACTACCTGTATTTCAATTCAGATTCTGCTCAAACCACTTCACACTATGAATTGTCTTATTATATAACAGAGAAATATTTAGCACATTCTGCAATCAGAAATCCAAATAAATCTTCATCTATAGATGAAAAAGCGGTATCTTAAAACCCATTGCATTTTTAAAATTGTAGCAATGTGCAGAAATGTTAACAAACTGACTTAGTTTTTAATATACACAAGTAAATATGTCACATTCAAATGCGGACTCAATTACCATATTAGTAATAGGTGGCCTTGGGCAAGTCAAGTACAGTTTCAATTCCCCTTACACATTATAACAACAATCTATTTTATTAGGATTTCTGCAAGATCAAGCACAAAATGTTGCTATTTTAAAGATGCTGTAAAAAACAAAACCCCTTCTACCTTTTAGAATACAATACTGGCAGTAATCTTTAATTCTTAACTGGTATAAGAAAGATTCTGCAAACCTTCACAGGAAAACAAAATCTGACTGTCATCATTTCTAGACAATGAAAGCTGCAAAAAGTTAAAACTAGCAAAAAAAAGGTACTAATTTGTTAGCTCACACTGTTTCACATACCTGCTATCAATAATGCAGAGCATAAAAGAGTACACAACCCATTTTTAAGCATGTCAGTGAGTTTCATACAAATTCAGTCAAACTTTCATTCCAAAAAACGTTTTAGAATCAACACTATTATTAAGTGTCTTAATTAGTTACTTTATAACAGCTCTTAAGCAAAGAGGTATTTTACAAGGCTGCCACAAAGCTATGATAGATGATCACAAGACATTACCTGCGCTTTGCTGTCAATATTCACTAGAAATGATGTTGAATATTGAAAGTGTTAAAGTATCTTTGATAGACTAACCTACTAATCCAGAGCATACCATGGTCTTTCGAGACTGAAGGATGCCAATGCAATGTATGCAAATAAATTATCTTTCAGTTGGAAGGGACCTTGGAGGTCTTCTAGTCCAACCTCCTGCTCAGGCAGGAAACCCTATACCATTTCAGACAATTGACTGACCAGTTTCTTCTTAAAAACCTCCAGTGATGGATCACCCACAACTTCTGGAGGCAAGCTGTTTCACTGATTAAACCAAGCTTTCTGTCAAAAAGACTAACTAACTTCATAAGGCATGTTTGTAAGCACTATCAAATGGAACAAAATTGACTCTCAAATGGTTTATAAAATTGCATTTAATGTAACATGGCGCTTTACTGCTAAAAGAAACTGCTTTTGTCGATGGAAGTAGAGGACCAATCTCCTTCCTTGTTGTAAACAATCACACCCTCAAAGACCGCACTAGAAAAATCCTGAAAATTTATATATATTTTTTTTATTAAAAAGTTTTTTTTATTGGCTTATTTACTAAATTAACAACAAAGAAAAAATACATAAAAGAAAACGTGCCCAACACCAATAAAAAACCCACCACCATTTAGGGGGTTATATTATTTACAATAAGTTTCAATTTCTTCCTTAGTTCCGGTTTACATTTCATACAAAAGGTGATTGGAATTTATTCTTCACAGTCGTCATAAATTCTACTTAAGATATACTTTTTCACCTTATTCCATCGTGCTATCAGTTTCTCCAATTTATTTTCATCAAAGTTATTTAATCTTATTTCCATAATTTCGAAGTGGATGTGGTCCACCATGTACCAGTACCAATTCTGGATTGTCCATTTATTACTATCTTTCCACCCTAATACGACTACTGCTTGAGCGCTTTCCAAAGCTGCTGTTTTGATTTCTTTAAAGTCTCATAATTCCCCTTATTTAACTAGTATTGCTAATTCTTTTGTAATTATCCAATTAATGTTTAGCATATTATTTATTTCATTCTGTACTTCCTTCCAAAATTTTTGAACTTCAACACATTCCCATTTATATTTTGAGTACATTTTTGGGTCAAATGGGACAGAATAGAGAATTCACTGGTATATTATCGGATTTTTTTTCTCTACTGTGCCTCAAAAATGCAACCAATGGATATTTTTACAAGTAAATAAAATTAGTGAATAAAGTCTGGGCACTTTCTAGATATTGCAATATCCCAATATCAATAACTGCAAATTTTCCAGCTCCTACCTCTACCTCATTCATCCCTTTGGCGAGCATGCCTCATTTAGCATTCTTTCCAAGAGAAGTTTTATGGCTCACCCTGTGAGCATATTATAACTTGTTCATAGTCTTGATAAACAGCAGGTGGTTATGGGCATGTTTTCAAAATGCATTTTCTTCATAAGGAAACTGGGCACTTGTATAAGAAAGGAAAAAGGGTGACATAAATTACTCTGAAAATGAATTCACTCAACAGAACTGCAATTTCCAAGTACACATTACTTCTTACAACTAGAGCATCAACATTTCCTGTATTAGGAGAATTTTATCCCATTCACTATATTAGCTCAGAAACATTAATTGTAGCCAACATCCTGACAATAACACCAACAATTCCCAGAAACCATGCATGGTATTAGCTCATAAGGAGTCAGGATTTTGTATTGACTGAAAAACACCAAATGCTTACCACTGAGGTGACACCTTATTTCAGAAATAAGCATCCCATCTAAATACAAGCAATTGTGTACTCCTTTTGTCACAACCCTGGCTTTTCTGAAAGACAATATTTTTCCCATTAATTGTTTAAAAAAACATTGTAAGCTGCCAACATCAAGGAAAAAGGTGCAAATATTATTATCATTGTTGTTGTTGTTATATAAAATCCAGCATATAAATCTCATTTGCTGTGTATTATTGTTTTTTGCAAATAAAATACAGTAATAATACAGTACTAGTAATAATAATGGAGAGATTCCTTTCTGGGTATGCCATAACTGCCCAAAACAATTTTCAAATATTTCATCCAGAAATAATTTTGAGCAGACAATATTTTGTAGCCTTATTTAAGAAAGAGACAGAACTTCAAGTCATTTGTACCCAGACTATCATTAAGTGTTGTAGCCTATGATTCTTCACGAACTTATCTTTTTTAATATAATGTACACTGACAGCATATGGACCAAGACAAATTCCTTGTGCATCCAATCACACTTGGCCAATAAAATTCTATTCTATTTATTCTTATCGCTGGTTTATCATAGACAGCGTGAAGAGGTAAACTGCAAAAACAAAAGGTGTGTTCTATCCTAAAATATATAGTTTGGGCAATTTCCATTTTCCCCACTCCTTCCTGCCCTCACTCTGCTAAACAAATAATTCCCTCAACACTGTCAAACTATTTACTAAGTCTGCACTACTATTACTACTAGCTTTTTCTAATCATTCCTATCACCCATTTCCTCCCACTTATGACCGCATGACTGTAACCTGTTGCTTGTATCCTTACAATTTTATTAATATTGAGTGTTTCTTCATTGCTTATTTGACCTCATGATTCTTGACAAAGGTATATTTTCTTTCATGTACACTGAGAGCATATACACCAAAGACAAATTTCTTGTGCCTCCAATCACACTTGGCCAATAAAGAATTCTATTCTATAAGGGATCTTCCACTGAAACCGTGATGTGTGTGCTTTTTAAACCTCCTTTCCTATGGAGAAGAGGGCAAACCCGAAGCACAGCAAAAGACACACCACCATCCTGAACCTATTTACCAACTCTAGTTCTTCCCAACCCCCAGTACCACCACCACCACCCTCCAGTCTAACTTCGCTGCACAGACATGGGCTCTAAAGCAACCCAGCCGCCTTGCAAAGGAGAAAAAAAAAAGGCTTCATGAGGGCTTTGCAAAAGAGAGGAAGGAGAGGGTTCTTTCTATCTATCTATCTATCTATCTAATCTATCTATCTCTATCAATCAGTCAATCAATATCTGTCTCTATCATCTATCTATATCTATCAATCAATACCTATCTATCTCTATCATCTATCTATCTCTATCAATCAATATCTATCTATCTTTATCTATCTATCTCTCTATCTATCTATCGATTGTATTTATATGCCGCGGACTCACAGGATGCAATAAACGTTTCCATCCTTTTTTAAAATTCTCTCTCTCTCTCTCTTTTGCAAACCTCATGCCTCGTACCCGGATCAATACAAACCCGGCCTCTTCCAATTGGGGGGGGGGGCTTCCGATGGCCTCCCCGACGACGCTCCTCTTTTTAAGAAGGGGAAATGTTGGGCTAGGACTCCGGGGGTCGGTTTTAGAAGAGGGGGGGGCGGGCTTTGCAGCATCAGCTCCAGGGAAGCCCCAATTGCTGCTGCTGCTCGCGAGGAAAAACCTGCCTCGGGAGGGGAAGCGGAGCCCCTCGAGCGGCCGGGCCGAGATGCTTCACTTTGCCGCCGATCCCGCTCGCTCGCTGCTGCTGTTTCTTCCCGCGGCCCCGCAGAATCCCCGCCTCAGCCCGGGAGGCTGTCGCAGCAACCCCGCAGTGGCTGCAGCGTGCGCCGCGCGAAGGAGGGGAGGAGGGGGGGGAATCCTGCCCGGGCGGGCGCGCGCTTGACGCCCCGAGGAGGGCGGAGTGGGGGCGGGGAGGGAGTGGGGGACCCGGCCCATCCTGCAGCCTGAGGCGGACTCGCACCGAGGCGAGTTGGGGGGAGGCAAAAGAGGGAGGCGGGGTCACGTTGCTCTTCTCCCCCCCCGCTTTCATAACCGCCCCTCCCCCAGCTGAGGGGAAGGCCTGCCCCTCCCCCACCACAACAAAGCGAGGGCGCCACCCCCACCCCCCACACGCACAGCCCAGGCTTTGCGGCCTATGCCGCCGCCCCTCCTTCCTTCATTCCTCCCTTTCTCGTTCCCCACCACCACCACTCCCGCTCGGGCTACCCGCGAAACCAACCTCCGCGCCCCCGACCTGCGCCTCAGCCGCCCTCGTTTCTTTCTCGCTGGCTGGCCCTCACCGCTCCGCACCCGCCATTGGCTGTCCGAACCCGGCCCCGTCCCGCCCTCCTCTTGGCTCCGCCTGCCGCGCGCGAAGCCGTTGGCTGGCTCACCCGTCCGTCCAAAGGAGAGTCGGCTCGGATTGGAGAAAGTGGGCAAAAGGGAGGCGGGGGGGCTTTGTCGCCGAACGCCTCTTTCATTCCTCCCCTCCTCCCCCTCCCGCCTTTGGGGCCTGGTTTAAGCCCCGCCTTTCGCGATTGGTGTCGGGAGAGGAGCCGTCGCTCTGACGCGAGGCGCGCTCACTCCGCTGGCTGCTGAGGAAAGGCAGAAGGAACTTCCTGATTGGCCGCGGCTCGCATCAAATCAACCCCCACCCCAGGCTCTGGGTCCCGCCTTTTTCCCCGCCCTTTTTTTCGCGACCGGAGCCGGAGAGGGCTTCGCAAAAAAAAAAAAATTGGGTTGAGCCGCATGTGGAGAATTAGTGGATTCCTCCGCGTTATAGTTCCGATAACCTTCCGCGCAGCAGGAAGAGAAGAAGTAATCCCCATCACCGCCACGTCCCAAAATCCGAATTTTTCAGGAAAACAATAAAAGTTGTTTCTCTTTTTCCTCCCCGAAAGCCACAGAAAAATCTCTTCTGTCCCAAAACTAAAACAGAAACATTACTTGCTCTCCTCAGCACCACGCCCAGGTGTGAAGAGAGAAAGGCCCCACAGACTTTCTCCCGGCAGAAAATTGAATGGGGAAACTCTAGCTGAACATTTTTTTGTTATTGCAATAAAATAGTGTGGTTGCACGAAGGGAGCCGTGCTCAAAAGTTGCGCGTTGTGTGTATTGCACGTCTTGCATGCATGCATGCAACTTTGTGTGTATTATGCAACCTGGGACCAGAGATGTCCAAATGGTGGAGTCAGTAATGGGGACACCGCAGTGGGGGTAGTAAAATTATTATTGTTGTTGTTATTATTATTATTATTATTATTATCATTATCATTATTATTATTATATTTGTATGCCGCCCATCTCCAGAGACTCGGAGCGGCTCACAACAATGATGCATTATTTATTGAATATGCAATAGTTTTTTTATTGTTCTTCCTTCTTTAGTACCTTAATATGATCCTTAATTATTTTTAAAATAGGAAAAAATTAAACAGTATGTTTTTACCCATAAACACTAATCATTTTAATCATTATCTACAACTGAACTTTTATAGCAATGAAAGAAAATTGAGCTACTTGCCTAATCTGTTATCATACTGAATCTTGTGGGTTCAGTACAAAACCTTACAATGTTACTATGCTCCTTAATAAATAATGCTGTCTATCATTTGTCCTTTTTGTGGCTATTCAAATAATGTGACTTAATCAACTGAAAAAGAGTCAAATAGCACCTATTTGAAAATGTATCTTGGCCGGTAAGCTACTCCTACCCAATGGGAGGTAGATGGGGCTACCTTTGAAGAGTGTTCAGAAACTTCAGATTGTGCAGAACGCGGCCGCAAGAGCAATGGTGGGGCTTCCTAGATTCGCCCACGTCTCGTCAACACTCCGCGGCCTGCACTGGCTGCCGATTAGTTTCTGGTCACAATTCAAGGTGTTGGTAATGACCTATAAAGCCCTACATGACATCGGACCACAATACCTTTGGGACCGTCTTCTGTCTTCTGCCGCACGAATCCCAGTGGCCAATAAGGTCCCACAGAGTTGACCTTCTCCGGGTCCCGTCGACTAAACAATGTCGTCTGGCGGGCCCCAGGGGAAGAGCCTTCTCTGTGATGGCTCCAGCCCTCTGGAATCAACTCCCCCCCGGATATTAGAACTGCCTCCACCCGTTACTGAAGACCCACCTATGCCGCCAGGCATGGGGTACTTAAGGTATCCCCAGGCTAATGTGATTTACTTACCGGTATGTATGGTATGATTGAATTGTATGGCTTTTAATATGGGTTTTTAGATGTTGTTTTTAAGTATTGGATTTGTCACATTGTTTATCACTGTTGTGAGCCGCTCCGAGTCTTCGGAGAAGGACGGCATACAAATATTATTATTATTATTATTATTATTATTATTATTATTATTATCATCATCACATGAACATCAAGCACACCCACAAAATAAGCCACGCCCACTGTGTGGCAGTAAAAATTTTGGCAGCCCATCATTGGGTGGAGTGTATATTAATTTATCTTTTCCCCCTCTGCAATGGAAAAATAGGCATTCAAAAGGCCAAGCCAAGTCAAATTCAATTTTTTTTTGGTCTTTGCGCAACATATTAGCCAGGTTTTGCTGATTCATGTTCACTCATGATGCTGAACTGAGTTTCGAATTCATTTGGGATTTTGGGGGGAAAGCAGCCACTTCCCCCCACAATCAAACTCAAACCGGATAAGACGAAGTGGCTGTGGGCTTTGCCTCCCAAGGACAACTCCATCTGTCCGTCCATTACCCTGGGGGGGAAGTATTGACGCCCTCAAAGAGGGTCCGCAAATTGGGCATCCTCCTCGATCCACAGCTCACATTAGAAAAACACCTTTCAGCTGTGGCGAGGGGGGCGTTTGCCCAGGTTCGCCTGGTGCACCAGTTGCGACACTATTTGGACCGGGAGTCACTGCTCACAGTCACTCATGCCCTCATCACCTCAAGGCTCGACTACTGTAATGCTCTCTACATAGGGCTAACTTTGAACAATGTTCGGAAACTTCAGATCATGCAGAATGCAGCTGCGAGAGCAATCATGGGCTTCTCTAAGTATGCCCACTTTACTCCAACACTCCGCAGTCTGCATTGGTTGCCGATCAGTTTCCGGTCACAATTCAAAGTGTTGGTTATGACCTATAAAGCCCTACGTGGCATCGGACCAGGGTATCTGCGAGACCGCCTTCTGCCGCACGAATTCCAGCGACCGGGTAGGTCCCACAGAGTTGGCCTTCTCCGGGTCCCGTCGACTAAACAATGTCATCTGGCGAGACCCAGGGGAAGAGCCTTCTCTGTGGTGGCTCCGACTCTCTGGAACCAGCTCCCCCCAGAGATTAGGATTTCCCCCACCCTCCTTGTCTTTCGTAAACTGCTTAAAACCCACCTCTGCTGTCAGGCATGGGGGAATTGAAACATCTCCCCCTTGCCCATGTAGTTTTGGTGTATAATTGATTGTTTGCTTGTTTTTTATATACTGGGGTTTCTTTTTTGGACTTTTTTACCTAAAACTGTAATTTAGATTGCTAAATACAGTATTAGATTTGTTACTATGTACTGTCTTTACTATTGTTGTGAGCTGCCCCGAGTCTGCGGAGAGGGGCGGCATATAAATCCAATAAATCTAATCTAATCACTTGGTTTGCTATGGTTTTCGATGTCTTGGGCCTACTGAGAAAGTGAGTTGATCCAGCATCCACATTCAGCATGTGAAGGCACACAAACATGTCATGAAGCTGGTTTTGACAGGGATGCTAGCTAAGGGAAAGCTTCCATTTGTGCAACATAAAAATCAGCTTATTACAAAGGCCAGGGAGCCACCTGGAATCAAATTTGCAAGCAGTCACTAATGTATGTTTAGTCAGTTGGAAAACCTGAAGGCCCAGTTTAAGGATAGATTGTCATGGAGAAAATTTATCTATCTGGTCATTAGGAGTCAAAAACGACTTAATGGCCCAAAATCAACAACCTATCATGGTATTCCTAGGCCAACACAAGGAGGGGGGGATTGTAATCCACATTTTTAATGTATTTTAATTATTGATGTGGCCAGCCTATTCATGGAGGTGACTTAAGTGGTGTACAAAAACCATCAGTCCTTAGCAGTCTCAGTAAGAAACAGAAAATCCCAATTTATAACAAAAAGGTTTACTTACAGGCCCCATTCTCTTTTCTTTTTTTTTGTCTCCCATTATTTCTTTGAAAAACAAAAGAAGAAAGATATTACAGGTAGTCCTTGACTTACAACAGTTCACTTAGTGACCACAGAAATGTTGTGCTCAATTGTGGTCATAAGTCAATGCACAGAGAATGATCAGAGGAACATAAAAACCCACCTCCTTTTCCTTCCCTTTCTTTTTTATCACCTCATTTTGATGCATTATTTATTAAATTATTGGCTGATTTGCAACCATTTGTGTAAACTGTTCTTTACTTCATTGTTCAGATGGGGGGGGAGAAATTATCTGTTTGAATAAAAGTGTGTCAGCAGTAAAATCCAATTTATAATAATAATTATTATAATAATAATAATAATAATAACAACAACAACAACAGCGAATTGGAAAGGACCTTGGAAGTCCTTGTGAGCCGCCTTGAGTCTGCGGAGAGGGGCGGCATACAATTTAATTAATTAATAAATTAAATAAATAAAGTCTACTAGTCCAACCCCCTGCTTAGGCAGGAAACCCTACACTACTTCAGACTACTGGTTATCCATTCTTTAAAACTTCCAGTGTTTGGGCATTCACAAGTTCTGGAGGCAAGCTGTTCTGATTGTCAGAATATTTCTCCTTAGTTCTAAGTTACTTCTCTCCTTGTTTAGTTTCCACCCATTGCTTCTTGTTCTACCCTCGGGTACTTTGGAGAATAGCTTGACTCCTTCTTCTTTGTGGCAACCCCTGAGAGATTAGAAGACTGCTATCATGTCTTCCTGGTCTTCTTTTAATTAAACTAGCCATGCCCAGTTCCTGCAACCGTTCTTTACATCTTTTAGCCTCCAATCCCCTAATCATCTTTGTCGCTCTTCTCTGCACTTTTTCTAGAGTCTCAATATCCTTTTTGTATGGTGGCTTCCTATCACACACACACCCCTGCAAATTAAAAAAAAGACACAAAAAGTAAATGAAAATCTCTTAACCTCCTCCTTGGCCCATCACTTCCCCTCATCCTTAGTGTGCAAGTTGCATTAATCTTACTTGCAGGCACATTAATCTTACTTGCAGCAGGTACATGAGTGCACCAGAGTACCTACCGTCCCCTGTCCTACTGTCTCTCCTATATCTCCTATATCTTCTCTTCTATACCTATATCTTTTTCTGCTATTCTCTCATAGTTATATTTCACTCCTTTATTTTCTCCTCTATTCCTCCTTTAATACATTCTACCTGATTATAATCCTCCACTCGAAACAGAACACCCTACGAAACTAGACTTACAATCCTGGGTCTTGAAAGCTTAGAACTACGACGCCTTAAACATGATCTAAGTATTGCCCACAAGATCATATGTTGCAATGTCCTGCCTGTCAAAGACTACTTCAGCTTCAACCACAACAACACAAGAGCACACAACAGATTCAAGCTTAACATTAACTGCTCCAAACTAGACTGTAAAAAGTATGACTTTAGTAATTGGGTTGTTGAAGCGTGGAACTCATTACCAGACTCCGTAGTATCACCCCCTAACCCCCAACATTTTACCCTTAGACTATCCACAGTTGACCTCTCCAGATTCCTAAGAGGTCAGTAAGAGGCGTACATAAGCGCACTAGAGTGCCTTCCGTCCCCTGTCCTATAGTCTCTCCTATATCTCATATTCGACTACTGTAATGCTCTCTACATGGGGTTACCTTTGAAGAGTGTTCGGAAACTTCAGATCGTGCAGAATGCAGCTGCGAGAGCAATCATGGGCTTTCCCAGATATGCCCATGTTACTCCAACACTCCGCAGTCTGCATTGGTTGCTGATCAGTTTCCAGTCACAATTCAAAGTGTTGATTATGACCTATAAAGCCCTTCATGTCACTGGACCAGATTATCTACGAGACCGCCTTCTGCCACACGAATCCCAGCGACCGGTTAGGTCCCACAGAGTTGGTCTTCTCCGTGTCCCGTCGACTAAACAATGTCATTTGGCAGGACCCAGTGGAAGAGCCTTCTCTGTGGCGGCTCCGACCCTCTGGAATCAGCTCCCCCTGGAGATTAGGACTGCCCCCACCCTCCTTGCCTTTCATAAACTCCTCAAAACCCATCTCTGTCGTCAAGCTTGAGGGAACTGAGACACTCCCCTTGCCTATGTAGTTTCTGTGCACAACATGACTGTGTGTATGCTTTTATTTACTGGGGTTTCTCTTTTAGATTTTTTATATATATAATTGCTATTTTAGATTTTAATTATTAGATTTGTCATTATGTATTGTTTTTATCACTGTTGTGAGCCGCCCTGAGTCTACGGAGAGGGGCGGCATACAAATCTAATAAATAATAATAATAATAATAATAATAATAATAATAATAATAATAATAATAATATTTTTTCTCTACTATATCCTCTATAACCTTCATTGTGTATTATTGTGTATTGGAGAAAAAAATTATATCCTCTATAACCCTCATTGTGTATTGCAGTGATTTTCAACCTTTTTTGAGCCGCGGCACATTTTTTACATTTACAAAACCCTGGGGCACATTGAGTGGGGCGGGGGGGGGGGGGGCGGCTAAAAAAAGTTTGGACAAAAAAATTCTCTCTCTTCCTCCCTTTCACTCTATTTCTCTCTCCCACTTTATCTCCCTTCCTTCCTCTTTCTCTCTCTCCATCCCTCTTTCTTTCTCTTCCTTCCTCTCTTTTTTGCTCTCTTTCTCTCTCCCTCCCTACCTCCCTCTATGTCTTTCTCTCTCCTTCTCTCCCTCTCTTTTTTTCTCTCTTTCTTTTTCTCCCTTTCTCTCTCTTGCTTTCTTTCTCTTGTTCTCTTTCTCTCTCGCTCGCTCTTTCTCTCTTGCTTTCTTTCTCTCTTGCTTTCTTTCTCTTTCTTTCTATCTCTCTTGCTTGCTTTCTCTCTCTGAGCTTCACGGCACACCTGACCATGTCTCACGGCACACTAGTGTGCCACGGCACACTGGTTGAAAAACACTGGTGTATTGGACAAAACAAATAAATAATAATAAAAATTTCTCCGCTCAAAATTTCTCACCTCGCTCTACACAGCAATGGTGCCTCCCGTCCTTCCTAAAATTATCTTTTCAGAGGGCCTAATGCGGGTGGGAGAAAAAACACGTTTCTTTCGCTGATCTACACCGTCCCAAGGACATTGAGCTAAGCCACCCTGCAGCTTTGTTTGATTTAGGGATCAAGTCGGTGAATCCAGACATTATTCCCAAGGCAAGGTTTTTAAGGCTTAACTTCGTGTGTGGATTCAGTAAACACAATCAGGGGCTGAAGGACCTTAGCCAGGAAACAGATAATCAAGTCTGATTTACCTTTCCTTGCTAGTGCTAAAGACAAATTAATCATCATCATAATAGCATCATCATGGGGGCCTTGCTACACAATGTGATGGGCACCCTTCAAACAAATAGGCCCTGCTAATTCTTGCTATGAGGAAATAATGTTAAAGTTCATCTACCCTGTGAGGAGGGTTTCCAGATAGCCCAATTTGCAGCCATTAACAAATGATAAAGACTGCCTCCTAAACAGCATTTAGACAACAGAGTTTGCCACTTCCAAGTGATAACACTTTCTTTTCATGCTATGGAAATCCTGCATACCAGCCAAAGGGTGTTACATAAGAAGACGTTAATGGCTGTGGCATCTTTCTTTAAAAAATAATAATAATTACATTTATTTTTTACATAGAAAAACCAAACAACAAATAAACATAAACAAACACTACAATAAGTATACATTACTGTTGTGGTTAGCTCTGGCCCAGCTCCTGCCCCTAGGACTGTGGATGTGGGGGAGACATCCACATGCTGCAGGCCTGTTTTGCCCCCCCCCCTCCGGTGGAATCTGCTGATGAAGACGCCTCTGACCAAGAAGACATGAGTGACAGGGAGGAGGAGAGTGTGGCAGACAGCTCAGAAGGAGATCAGAGTCAATTGACATAATTTAAAAAAAAGATTTTAACAGATTGAGCCCAAAAGGTTCACTATTACTGCCCAAGGGGAGTAACAACCTCAAGACATCTTTACAGGAATACAGATTTCAAGTGATGGCATCTAGCTCATCTTTAAAAAGAATTTCAACAGAACACTGTAGTAAATTAAGGTTTTCTAAGTCGGTTGGAGAAAATGAAAATGTGGTTTCACTTGGCATTTGGTATGCCATGGTATAAGTCTGCAATTTTGCATAACAAGTATTTAAAATACAGAAGAATTGTTCCCCTTTGAAATGTTCATGAAGGAAGAAGGAAATCATTTGTGGTATTTATAGTCTGCCCCAATCTGAGGCTGTAATTGTTAGAAATTTCACTAGAGATGCAAGAACACTACTCCCTCCTCCTATTTTCCCCACAACAACAACCCTGTGAGGTGGATTGGCCTGAAAGAGAGTGACTGGCCCAAAGTCACCAAACTGGCTTTCCGTGTCTACGGCAGAACTAGAATTCAGTGTCTCCTAGTCATTGTCCCAATGTCACCCAGTCAGTTTTGATGCTTAAGGTGGGACTAGAACTCGCCATCCCCTGGTTTCTAGCCTGGTCTGACACTAGATCAGTGTTTCTCAACCTGGGGGTCAGGACCCATTTGGGGGTCGAACGACCTTTTCATGGGGTCGCCTAAGACCAAGGGAAAAGACAATTTTCCCACGGTGTTAGGAACTAAAGCTTCTATTCTGGCGCCTTGGAACATATTTTTACAATCCGACCAATCAGGCATTTACAGTGGGGGTGTCCCTCTGACCTTCCTGCCAATCAGCTTAAAGCTCTGTTGGGAGAATTGCTGCTAGACTTATGGTTGGGCGTCACCACAACTAGAGGAATTGTATTAAGGGGTCACAGTATTGGTTGCCGATCAGTTTCCAGTTACAATTCAAAGTGTTGGTTATGACCTATAAAGCCCTCCATGGCATCGGACCAGATTATCTCAGGGACTGCCTTCTGCTGCACGAATCCCAGCGACCAGTTAGGTCCCACAGAGTGAGCCTTCTCCGGGTCTTGTCAACTAAACAATGTCGTTTGGCAGGGCCCAAGGGAAGAGCCTTCTCTGTGGCGGCCCTGGCCCTCTGGAACCAACTCCCCCCAGAGATTAGAATTGCCCCCACCCTCTTCGCCTTTCGTAAGCTCCTTAAAACCCACCTCTGCAGTCAGGCATGGGGGAACTGAGATACTCTTTCCCCCTAGGCCTTTACAATTTATGCATGGTATGTTTGTTTGTAGGTATGATTGGTTTTAAAATAAGGGTTTTTTAGTTGTTGTAGTATTGGATTTACATGCTGTTTTTATTATTGTTGTTAGCCACCCCAAGTCTACGGAGAGGGGCGGCATACAAATCCAATCAATCAATCAATCAATAAATAAATAAATTAGAAAGTTTGAGAACCACTGCATTAGATCAAACTTTAAATGTTTTATGATAACGTATACAAAACATAAGCTATATATACCCAAGCAATGAACCGATAACCTGTGAAAAATGTTAATGTCGTGCAGAAAAATGGGAACCTCCAGAAAAGAAAACATTAGATCGACTGTATTTATCTCTCTTGTTTTACAAGTCTCTGAAACTAATTTTATATTTTCCTTTAGTTTGCAATGTTCATTGGGTTTTAACACTTGTGCCAAGTTTCTTTTGTATGTTTGCCATTTTAATTCATGAAAATATATTGAAAAATATAATTGGACATTGCTTTTGTACATGTGTCTATTATAAAAATGTTTAATAAATATATAGTTATTACGGACCCCTTGAATTCTTAGCTAATATGTATCATAAATCAATAAACTATGCCAGTTTTATAAATTGTACAATGCCTTGGCAGCCAATTTGCTTTTTCCTTGCCTATTTAAATGCAAGATTTCTGAAGTGTGAGTTCTTTCCACATTAAAATTAAATATGATGTGTATGATTATAAGAAATTCATACTAATTTAAAACTTCAGCAACAATTTGCTTTTGTTTGTATGCTTTGAACGAGCAATTGAAAATAGTTATATTGTCAATCTTTGAACACACGTTTTCCATTTGTGTATTTGATATACACATTTATGTATACCTCCGGAACCGCCTGTTACCGCACGAATCTCAGCGACCGATAAGGTCCAACAGAGTTGGCCTTCTCCGGGTCCCGTCGACTAAACAATGTCGTTTGGCGGGCCCCAGGGGAAGAGCCTTCTCTGTGGCGGCCCCGGCCCTCTGGAATCAACTCCCCCCCGGAGATTAGAACTGCCCCCACCCTCCTTGTCTTTCGTAAATTACTCAAGACCCACCTATACCGCCAGGCATGGGGGAGTTGATACACCTTTCCCCAGGCTCTTTATATTTTATGTTTGGTCTGTATGTGTTGTTTGGTTTTTAAATATGATAGGGTTTTATATGCTTCTTTTTTAATATTAGATTTGTTTCGCTATAATATTGTTTTTTATTATTGTTGTGAGCCGCCCCGAGTCTTCGGAGAGGGGCGGCATACAAATCTAATAAATTATTATTATTAGTAGTAGTAGTAGTAGTAGTAGTAGTAGTAGTAGTAGTAGTTTTTTTTTTAATAAATTTTTTATTGATTTTATAGGTTTACAAAAAACAAACATATAACAGTGCACAGTGCATGTGCCCATCACCAAACAACACACACACATCGTCACCCCCATCACCCCTATAGAAGGATTCAAAGAATTTAAAGTTATTTATCTATCTATTGATCCCTGGCTCTATCTTGAACGATTTTTACTAAAAGAGTGATTGTAATTTATTTTTCGTATTTACATCACAGATTCTACTTAACATATAATCTTTTACCTTGTTCCATCGCACCATCAGCTTCTCTAGTTTATTCTCATCAAAATTATTTAATCTTATTTCCATAATTTCAAAATGTATGTGATCCACCATGTACCAGTACCAATTCTGTAGTGTCCATTTTGTAGAGTCTTTCCATCCTAATACTATCACCGCTTGAGCACTTTCCAATGCTACAGTTTTAATTTCTTTAGATTCTCCTAGTTCCCTATATTTAATTAAGATTGCTGTTTCTTTTGTAATTATCCAGTTGATGTTTAACATTTTGTTAATTTCATTCTGGACTACCTTCCAGAATTTCTGTATTTCTGCACATTCCCAGATCATATGCATAAAAATTCCTTTTTTCTGGCACCCATGCCAACATTTACTCTTCTCTTTCCCCTGGAAGTGTGCAATTTGTACAGGTGTATAGTACCACTTATGTAAAATTTTTCTTCTCATCTCTTTAACTCTCGTATTTTTAATCTTGTATATATTTTCTATTATTTCTTCCATTTCTCTTTCATCTATTTGTAGTAGTAGTAGTAGTAGTAATATTTTTTAAAAATATACATTAATACAGTGGACATTCAAATGGCAATAACATTTGTTCATTAACCACACTGTTTTTAAAAATGTAATTTATGCTTCTATCTGCAGAATAGAATTAAGGTTAGAATAAAATCTTCTAACCTTATTTCTATTCGGCAGGGAGAGGAATAAATAACTAAAACTCAAACACATTGATATGGTTCACACAACATGAAAAATCATATATTAAGTCCTGGGAGGATTAAATTTCACATATTATGGTTTATAAACTATTATTTTTTATTTAGCATTAGCAGAAGACTGTGTCTACTTCATTCCATCATAGTTAAAACAAGATATAGCCTAACACAGTCTATGCATATAACCAATATTGTCTCACTTTTAACAATCAATTCTTCGGGAATTACCCATTAAAACTAAATTTAAGGATCTTCTGGACAAATAAAAGGAAACCTTCCATATATAACACATTTTAAACTGGAATTCACTGCCATCTGATAAGACAATGGCCACTTTGCTAGATGGTTTAACAGATAATTGAACGAATTCATGGAAAATAACAATAGCTATTAACCTTAACAGATGTTTAGTATCTCTGAAATGTCAACTGCAAAGAATATGGGAAAGAATTATTGTTGTTCATCTTTGCTAGATTCCCAAATATATCTAAATTACTTGTCTGGCCCCTAACACATAATCTTACTCCAGTAGGACGATTAATGAGATTTGGTAGGATCGTTCTTAAGATCTCAATAGTGTCAACCCCTAACCCCCAACATTTCTCCCTTAGACTATCTACGATTGACCTCTCCAGGTTCCTAAGAGGTCAGTAAGGGGCGTACATAAGTGCACTAGCCTGCCTTTCGTCCCCTGTCCAATTGTCTCTCCTTATGTCATATATCATATATCTTTTCTTCCTTTCATATATCTTCTCCTCTATTTTTATATCTTTTCTTTATATATAATACTTCATGTCTATTCTCTTCAATATGTATTGTGTATTGGACTAAATAAATAAATAAGTAAGTAAGTAAGTAAGTAAGTAAATAAATAAATAAATAAATAAATAAATAAATAAATCTTATAAATTACATTCTCTTGAAGAAGCAAGATCCTAAAATGTCAAATAAGGTGAGCTTGGAGGAAGCTAAGCCTGACATAAGTCATTTATTTGTATTCCCTAAGGCTGTTATAATTCTACGTTCCCAGTGGATATAACTAGCTTCCTGAATGCCACAACAAGGATTAAAAATTAAGAATAAAATAATAATAATCTAACACATAAACATCCCCAGCAAACGTGAAGAAAATTTCCTGGTGTCATTAAACGTGTGTTTGTCCAGATGAGAATCTGTTTAAAGTTTATCCCAACTTCATATATAATCTTTGCTACATCTAGAAGAAAACTCAGGTCACATTATATATTAATATAGTTGTGTGTGCAAATTATGTACTTTCCCTACTTAATTGAGAATGCATTTACATCTATAAATGTTCATTAACACTACACTGAAAAATATAATATTTTTCCCCAGGATATAAGAGGTAAGGTTACCAATTATTAGGGAAGTAATTCCTTGGATTGATACTAATTTTCAGTTGCTCTGCAAATCTTCCTTTGGTATTAGCATTTCTCTGGCTTCAAGATAAATTGCTTCTAGTATTTATTCTCAAATAACAACATCCTTAGATTTAGTATTTATTTTATTTATTTATTTATTAGATTTGTATACCGCCCCTTTACGAAGACTCGGGGCGGCTAACAACAATAAAAAGACAATGTAAACAAATCTAATATTAAAAATAATCTAAAAAACCCCAATTTAAAGAACCACTCATACATACAAGCATACCATGTATAAATTCTATAAGTCTAGGGGAAGGGAAATTTCAATTCCCCCATGCCTGACGACAGAGGTGGGTTTTAAGGAACTTGCGAAAGGCAAGGAGGGTGGAGGCAACTCTGATATCTGGGGGGAGCTGGTTCCAGAGGGTCGGGGCCGCCACAGAGAAGTCTCATCTCCTGGGTCCCGCCAAACGACATTGCTTAGTCGATGGGACCCGGAGAAGGCCAACTCTGTGGGACCTAACCGGTCGCTGGGATTCGTGTGACAGAAGGCGGTCCCGGAGATATTCTGGTCCGATGCCATGAAATGCCACATCATGGTTTGCCCCAAATGTGTTTAACATAAGTCGAATTTGGGTGCTGGTGTTAAAATTCTTACAAACCAACCTATGGATAGCTGTTTGTAAGATAGGTAGCTGCTAAAGTAGCAGAGGAAGGAAAAGGAGAAGAATCAAATTCCAAAATAAAGGAAGTTAACAAAATAGGAGGAAAATTGGACCATAATTGAGCTCCTTCCAACTTCATCTTTGGCTGGGTTGCAACTTGCAACTCTCATTCTTAGAAATCCCTTTTTAAATATATTTATGGGTTTAGTTTACTTTTTCCAAATAAATAAAATGTAATTCAGAAACAACCAGGTGCAAACGGAGGTTTGGAAAAAACATATTTTAATGAAAATACACCATCAGGCACCATAGGCATAGTTCCCTCTAAGCTGAGCAGTGAGCAATCGCTCACTTAAAAATCATCATCAACTCAGAGTTTTCCAAACCTGCCCAGAAGCCGAGAGGGAAAGAGTGAGAGGGAAGGAGAGAGAGAGGAAGAGAGAGAAACAGATAGAAAAAAGAGAGGAAGGAAAAGAGAAAGAAAAAGAATGGGAGTAAGGAAGAGAGAAAGAAAATCAAAATCTAGTTTGAAACTAGCTCAACTATTTAAGTGGCATTTTGATATTGATAGAGTTGCCCTATTATGAGCTCACTGTTATAGACACACAGTACAGTATTTTATTTTGAAATTCTCTGAGGCAAAACAGGGTGGGTTTTTTATTTATTTATTTGTTTGTTTGTTTGTTTGTTTGTTTGTTTATTATTTTTGTGCCGCCCAGTCCCGAAGGGACTGCCGCTCAGACACTATACTTTTCCACCACCCCAAAAAAAAATTAGAGGGAACACTGACCATAGGACTTACCTCCCAGCATATGCCACCATTCAAGAAGTTCCTTCTGCGTGGACAGCCAGCCACTGGTCTGAGAGAGAGAGAGACCAGCTACTAGTCCTATTTTAGAGAAGAAGATGTTAAACAATTGGCTTTACACCACTGACCTTGTATGTTTCTATGGCAGACACTCATATCTTGCAGAGTAGCAGAAACCCAAATATCCTTATTCTCCGCTTGGGTGAAAAAGTTTTGTCTACTGAAGTTATGACTGTTTGAAGGCTATCAGGGCCAGATAGTAGCTTCTACAATCTTTCTTACTTTGGGCTATGCTAGGTGGAGAGGATGTGCAACAAAAGAAAACCATAAATCATTTTTTTCCAGGATGACTTCTGATGATTTAGGAAAGAATCCCCTCGCATTATATTTTAATGGCATTAAATTTTAATGTATATTTTAATTATATATAAATATGTCCTATCAGATCATTACTTTCTTTTGATTTTTAAAGTTTGATTAGTAAGTCACGCACTCTATTCTATAATTCTCTTTAATGGGTCACAATATAACCAGCACCATGGTGATAGATTTGATTTTGTCATGAAAAGACTTGTAGACATTTCATTACCCAACTAGTTAACATCATCAGTGCTGGTAAGGAATAGAAACATAGAAACATAGAAGTCTGACGGCAGAAAAAGACCTCATGGTCCATCTAGTCTGTCCTTATACGATTTTATGTATTTTATCTTATGATGGATATACATATGTTTATCCCAGGCATGTTTAAATTCAGTTACTGTGGATTTATCTACCACGTCTGCTGGAAGTTTGTTCCAAGGATCTACTACTCTTTCAGTAAAATAATATTTTCTCATGTTGCTTTTGGTCTTTCCCCCAACTGACTTCAGATTGTGTCCCCTTGTTCTTGTGTTCCCCTTGTTCTTATGTTCTTGCGAATGGGGGTGGTTTTCCATTTATATTCTGATTTTGTGTGTGTGTGTGTCTGTGTTTACACACAAATCAGTAGTGGGTTCTAAAGCTCTTTACTACCAGTTTATAACAATAATAATAACAACAATGATAATAACAACAGAATAGAATAGAATGGAATGGAATGGAATAGAATAGAATTCTTCATTGGCCAAGTGTGATTGGAAACACAAAGAATTTGTCTTTGGTGCATAAATTCAAAGTGTACATAAAAGAAAATCCTAAAAAGACAATATTGGTGGTATAAAGAGTTGGGTTTAGCACAAGAAACTTGGAACAGGGTTAGCTGAAGAATAATCTTTTTCCAAGAGTCTCTACCTGTCCACCTTCAACTTGATCGAACAGGTTTGGCATGCTGCAGATCCTGTCAGTCAAAGAGTATAAGTGGTGGGAACCAGAAAGGATTTTCATACTGGTTCTTGTTCTTTAGAATAACCTTCCTTCAGAAACCAGAATTGTCGTAACCCGGTTAGCCTTTCCTAAGGCCCTAGTTTTAATTGTGATATACAGTGGTACCTCATGATACGAACCCCTCGTCTTACGAACAACCCGAGATACGAACTCGGGGTTCAGAAAATGTTTGCCTCTTCTTACGAACTTTTTTCCTCTTACGAACCCGCCGCCGCTGCCGCCGAGAAGCCCCGCTGCCCGGCTGTCGCTTTTTGAAACAGCCAGGGGGCTTCCCAGCGTCCTCCTGAACCCAAATGCCAAACCCGAACTTCCGGGTTCGGCGTTCGGGAGGCTGCCGAGAAGCCCCCAGGCTGTTTTAAAGGGTAACAGCCGGGCGGCGGGGCTTCTCAGCGGCCTCCCGAACACCGAACCCGGAAGTTCGGCAAAAGTTCGGGTTCGGGAGGCCGCTGGGAAGCCCCGCCGCCCAGCTGTCACCTTTTAAAACAGCCGGGGGGCTTCTCGGCGGCCTCCCGAACGCCGAACCCGGAAGTTCAGGTTTGGCGTTCGGGTTCAGGAGGACTCTGGGAAGCACCCCCGGCTGTTTCAAAAGGTGACAGCCGGGCGGCGGTGTTTTTTTGCATTTTTTTTTTTGTTGCACGGATTAATAGATTTTACATTGTTTCCTATGGGAAACAATGTTTTGTCTTACGAACTTTTTGTCTTACGAACCTCCCCATGGAACCAATTAGGTTCGTAAGACGAGGTATTACTGTATATTGCAAGCCAACAAGAGTCATTGCCCGAGATGTGACTTTTGCCCCATTTTACAACAGTTGTGAATTGAATCACTTACACTTGTTAAATTGGTAACATGGTCCTTAAGCGAATCTGGATTTCCCCTTGGTTTTGCTTGTCAGAAGGTCTCCAAAGGTGATCCCATGACATTACAAACGTCACAAATACAAGTCACGTTTTTCAGGATCCCTTGTAACTTCAAACTGTCACAAAACTAATAGTATGTTGAGGATTAGCTCTAATTGCTAAAAGTGCAACAGCACCTTACAGAAAGTCAGCTTATTGCCCCCAACAATCTGGGTCCTCATTTTACCGACCTTGGAAGGATGGGAGGCTGAGTCAACCTTAAGCCTGGTGAGATTTGAACTGGTGAACGACAGCCAGCAGTCAGCAGAAGCAACTTGCAATACTGCACTCTAACCACTGCGCTACCAAAGCGATATCATTTTAGAGTGGAATTTCTATGTGTTAATACAATTATAGTCCCCAAACTGACTATATCAGGGATGGCGAACTTTCCCCTCCGTGGGTATCGAAAGTATGTGCATGGGTACGCACTAGTGCGCGTGCATGCCCGCACCCATAATTCAATGCCCCCCATAATCCCCTCTCATGTGTGTGCAACTCCCCCACGCTCCCCTGTGCATGTGCACACGACCCCCCTGCACCCCCATTTTGGGCCTAGCAGGCCTCCCTGAAGCCTACTGAGGCTGGAAATGGCCTGTTTTCTGACTTCCGGTAGGCCCGTTTTTCACCCTCCCCAGGTTCTATAGGCTTTTCTGGAGCCTGAGGAGGGTGAAAATGGCCTCCCGAACCCTGGAGGCCCTCCAGAGACAAGAAACGGCCCATTTCATGACTTCTGGTGGGCCCGGTAGGTCTATTTTTCACCCTCCCCAGGTTCTAGAGGCTTTTCTGGAGCCCGAGGAGGGTGAAAATGGCCTCTCAAACCCTGGAGGCCCTCCAGAGACAAGAAACGGCCCATTTCATGACTTCTGGTGGGCCCGGTAGGTCTATTTTTCACCCTCCCCAGGTTCTAGAGGCTTTTCTGGAGCCTGAGGAGGGTGAAAATGGCCTCCCGAACCTTGGAGGCCCTCCGGAGACAAGAAACGGCCCATTTCATGACTTCTGGTGGGCCCAGTAGGCCTGTTTTTCACCCTCCACAAGCTCCAGAGGCTTTCTAGGAGCCTGAGAAGGGCAAAAACAGCCTCCCTCCCTGAGGCCTCTGGAGGCCAAAAACAACCTCCGAGAGTCTCCATGCAAGCGATGGATTTACCTGGCATTCAAAACGGGCCATGTGGAGACTTCTGGGAGGGTGGTGTGGGTGGTGCTAGCCAAAAATCAGCTGGCTTGCATGCGTATGCGCACTGGAGCTGGGCTAGGGCAACATCTCTGTGTGCCACAGGTGGCACGCTTGCCATAGATTCGCCATCACCGGACTATATTGTACAGTGGTTTACCGCCACTCAACTGGCTCTTGATAAACAGATTGTCATAATTATTGTTCTTAAAGCCCTTCATGGCATTGGACCAGAATATCTCCGAGACTGCCTTCTGCCGCACGAATCCCAGTGACTGATTAGGTCCCACAGAGTTGGCCTTCTCCGGGTCCCGTCAATTAAACAATGTCATTTGGCGGGCCCCAGGGGAAGAGCCTTCTCTGTGACGGCCCCGACTCTCTGCAACCAGCTCCCCCCAGAGATTAGAACTGCCCCTACCCTCCTTGCCTTTCGTAAACTCCTCAAAACCCACCTTTGTCGTCAGGCATGGGGGAACTGAGACATCTCCCCCGGGCATATACAATTTATGCATGGTATGTTTGTATGTATGTTTGCTTAGTAAATGGGTTTTTTAAAATATTTTAAATTATAATTATTACATTTGTCATGAACTGTTTTATTTTGTTGTGAGCCGTCCCGAGTCTACGGAGAGGGGCGGCACACAAATCTAATAAATAAATAAATAAATAAATGAATGAAGGAAGGAAGGAAGGAAGGAAGGAAGGAAGGAAGGAAGGAAGAAAGAAAGAAAGAAAGAAAGAAAGAAAGAAAGAAAGAAAGAAAGAAAGTCTCTTGGAAGAGGCCCAGGATGTTTCGTTTATTTCTCCAGCCTTCTGGAAAGGCTGCTGCCTCCGACTGCTGATTTTAATAATAATTGACATTTTTGCAGCCCCAAAGTATTGTGCCCTTGATAAACAAGAAAGCGAAGCAACTCCTTCTCCAGCTAGATAGTCCACAACCATTTCAGAAACATGTAGGTAGGACGTCAACGGCAGAGATAAGATAACTTGTGCTATTAACTTTACATTCTTAGCCTGGGGCTAAGTTTACTTAAACTATGGCTTGCTTGAATCAAGGTGTTTCAGATGGGAGAGGCGAATAATTTAAAATATAACAGGCAGATTGCGCCAGGGGAAGGTTGCAATTACTGTTGCTAATGGTGCGCTGCGCCTGCAGCTTCGGTTGTCTTGCGTGCATGTGGGTGCTGTGTGCGCAAATCCCCAGAATGTTTCTGCGCATGCGCGGGAAGCAAAAACGCGCTGAAATTGTGAATCTCACAATTAATTTAACAACTGCAGCAAGAATACATCCGGAACCGCTTTCTACCGCACGAATCCCAGCGGCCGATAAGGTCCCACAGAGTTGGCCTTCTCCGGGTCCCGTTGACCAAACAATGTCGTTTGGCAGGCCCCAGGGGAAGAGCCTTCTCTGTGGTGGCCCCGGCCCTCTGGAATCAACTCCCCCCAGAGATTAGAACGGTCCCCACCCTCCTTGTCTTTCGCAAATTACTCAAGACCCACCTTTGTCGCCAGGCATGGGGGAGTTAGGATATTCCTTCCCCTAGGCCATTACATGTTATGCATGGTATGTTTGTGTGTATGTTTGGTTTTTATAATAAGGGTTTTTAGTTGTTTTATTAAATTGGATTGTTACATGTTGTTTTTTATCATTGTTGTTTGCCGCCCCGAGTCTGCGGAGAGGGGTGGCATACAAATCCAATTAATAATAATAATAATAATAATAATAATAATAATAATAATAATAATAATAAAATAATTTTTTTTAAAAAACTGGGCAAAACTCACTTAACATATTTCCCAGCACCGTAAATTTGGGCTCGGATGGGGTCATAAGCAGTAGTGGGTTGCAGCCAGTATGCCTGGGATCGGCGTCCCGATGGCAGATATGGACATGCGCATGCATCACTGTATGCCCTATGCACACACGTGCGCATGTATGCGTGAGATTTCATTTCTGCGCATGCACACCAAGTAAAATCTCGCATGAGGACGTTCTCGCATGAGACATTTTGCCGATTTTTTGCAGGTTATTTGCTTCTGTGCATGCGCGGGAGCAAAGAAATGCCCCAAAATCGGTGAAATCTCGCAGGAGAGGGCATCCTCGAGCGAGATTTTGCTTTTTGTGCATGCACAGAAGTGAAATCTCACACCGATATGCACGCGCCTTGTAACCACCCTGGAGGGCGTACCGGTAGCGGCTGGTAAGTGAAACGCTCACCTGGTCATAAGTTGAGGACTATCTGTAGAAATGACACCATCTTCAAGTTCCTCACTGCCGTGGCCGTCCACTCTACCCCTAGATTTCTACCATTTTAGGTATTTTTGATGTCACAATCATGAAATCTGGCTGGATCTCTTTATATTAAAATACAGTGGTACCTCTACCTAAGAACACCTCTACTTAAGAACTTTTCAAGATAAGAACCGGGTGTTCAAGATTTTTTTGTCTCTACTTAAGAACCATTTTCTACTTAAGAACCCGAGCCAGAAAAAATTTCCCAGGAAATCTGAGAGCGGCATGAAGGCCTGGACAGTTTCTTGCCATTCCCTCTTTAATCCTGGCCATCTCGGACTTTTCTGGGCTGCCAGAGGAGACTTTCGGTGGCGCTTAAGGAGGCTTTGGCAGCCCAGAGCAAACGGAGTGTTTTCCTTTCTTTGGGCGCTTGGAGAGGGAATAAACCTCTGCCAGCGCCCAGAGAAAAGAAACGCTCACTTCGCTCAGGGGAGCCGAGGAGTCACCACCGCGAAGGAAAGGCGCCGATTACAAAGCGAGTGAGTGAGAGGAGAGGGGAGCCCTTCAGCATGGGAAGGAAGAGGCAGCAGGTAGCAGCAGCAGCAGCCAGTGTATGGGAAGCAGTGTATAGGAGGCAACCTCGCACCAAATGTATTGGAGGCACATGCTCCTCCTCGCCGCCTCAGAGTCCCTTAAAGTTTTGAATTTTTTTTTATTCCCATCACCTTACCTTCTTCTTTCGGCAGCGACTCTCCTTCCCCTCTTCTTCCTCCTCCTCCTCCCACCCAAATTCCGAGCTTTGCACGCATTATTTGGGTTTGCACGCATTATTTGCTTTTACATTGATTCCTATGGGAAAAATTGCTTCTTCTTAAGAGCGTTTCTACTTAAGAACCTGGTCACGAAACGAATTAAGTTCGTAATTAGAGGTACCACTGTATCTGGGCTACAAAAAGCAGTGTGGATGTTTTCCATGTCTCGTTCCTGCCATCTGGTGGCTGTAGTGATTCATTTCAGCCCAAATCTGGAAGACCCAGGTAGCCTATACAAATAGTCTTAGAAACATAGAAGACTGACGGCAGAAAAAGACCTTATAGTCCATCTAGTCTGCCCTTATACTATTTCCTGTATTTTATCATACAATGGATATATGTTTATCCCAGGCATGTTTAAATTCAGTTACTGTGGATTTACCAACCACGTCTGCTGGAAGTTTGTTCCAAGGATCTACTTCTCTTTCAGTGAAATAATATTTTCTCACGTTGCTTTTGATCTTTCCCCCAACTAACTTCAGAATGTGTCCCCTTGTTTTGTGTTCACTTTCCTATTAAAACACTTCCCTCCTGAACCTTATTTAACCCTTTAACATATTTAAATGTTTTGATTATGTCCCCACTTTTCCTTCTGTCCTCTAGTCCAGACTATACAGATTGAGTTCATGAAGTCTTTCCTGATGCGTTTTATGCTTAAGACCTTCCACCATTCTTGTAGCCCATCTTTGGACCCGTTCAATTTTGTCAATATCTTTTTGTAGGTGAGGTCTCCAGAACTGAACACAGTATTCCAAATGTGGTCTCACCAGCACTCTATATAAGGGGATCATAATCTCCCTCCTCCTGCTTGTTATATCTCTAGCTATGCAGCCAAGCATTCTACTTGCTTTCCCTACCGCCTGACCGCACTGTTCACCCATTTTGAGACTGTCAGAAATCACTACCCTTAAATCCTTCTCTTCTGAAGTTTTTGCTGACACAAAATTGCCAATACAACACTCAGATTGAGGATTCCTTTTCCCCAAGTGGATTATTTTACATTTGGAAACATTAAACTGCAGTTTCTATTGCTTTAGGTCTTTGGCAGTGTGTAAAGAGAGATAAAGGTTGGTGCTTATCTACCTTCTTCCGAAAGACTTCTGTTGGACTCATTAACATTGTTCGGGACTTATTACGGCTGGGAACTAACGTAATTCACAGCCGTTAAAATAGAAAAGAGGTTTTGGGGACTCCGTTTGTGCTTTATTATTTACCAGGAAGAACAGATCCTGAGACCAGAAGATATGGGAAAGTTGACCCATTGGTTGGTCCCAGGAGAAACCAACTAGAGATAGGACAACTCAGAAGGGTCTGTGACAATTCGCAGCAGCCAACTTGCCACGGGCAACTCACCATGTTGATAACTTGCTGCGGAACAAGAGTTACATTCATAGCGAAGAAATGGTGGCATAGTACAATTAAAGGAAGGAGGGACAAAACGAAAGGTGAATGACAAAATTTAAAACCTTAAAAAAAACTTTATTTGAAGTTAATTAAACGGAATCGTTAAACTGTCACTTGGCGAGGTGTTCCGTGGTGAGTTGGCCATGGTGAGTTTTTCTCTGGTGGCAATTCGGCCAATTTGCCGCAGCCAAATTCCAACCCAGAATGTTGAACCCTTCTCTCCCATCCTCAAACATCTGTAAGAACCTGAGCCCAAGGGATTGGCCTGGTTACCATGTAGTAAACAGATAGAAACCGTGATAAGATCATGAATAAAAGTCTGTAATGGTCTTTCCACTAGGAGAAATAAAAACTGAAAGAAAACATGAATCCATCCAGGAACCAGTTAACCGATAAACCAAAGAGAAGATGATCCAGGGGCAATCAACCTTAACTTTTTTAATTACAAGGACCGTAATCAATCCCCATTGTTCCTCTGACCATGGAAAAGTTCAGGTAGCAATAGCATTTAGACTTGGATGGGTGGATGGATGGAAGGTAGACAGATGATTGGTTGATGGGCAGATGATTGAATGGATGGATGATGGGTGGATGATTAGTTGATGGGTGGGTGATTGGATGATGAATGGATGGATGGTTGATGGGTGGATGGGTGGATCAGGTAGCAATAGCATTTAGACTTGGATGGATGGGTGGATGGATGGAAGGTAGACAGATGATTGGTTGTTGATTATTATTATTATTATTATTATTATTATTATTATTATTATTATTATTATTTAGATTTGTATGCCGCCCCTCTCCGTAGACTCGATGGACAGATGATTGAATGGATGGATGGATGATTGGTTGATGGGTGGGTGATTGGATGATGAATGGATGGATGGTTGATGGTTGGATAGATGGATCAGGTAGCAATAGCATTTATACTTGGATGGATGGGTGGGTGGGTGGGTGGGTGGAAGGTAGACAGATGATTGGTTGATGGACAGATGATTGGATGGATGATGGATGGATGATTGGTTGATGGACGGGTGATTGGATGATGAATGGATGGATGGTTGATGGATGGATGGGTGGGTGGAAGGTGAATGGATGATTGGTTGATGGATAGCATTTTGCATTAGCATTTAGGTTTATATACTGCTTCACAGTGCTTTACAGCCCTCTCGAAATGGTTTACAGAGAGTAACCCTATTGTCCCGAACAATCTGGGTCCTCATTCGACCGGTCTTGGAAGGATGGAAGGCTGAGTCAACCTTGAGCCTACTGAGATTCAATCTGCCAAACTGCTGGCAGACGGTGATCAGCAGAAGTAGCTTGAGGTACTGTACTCTAACTACTGCACCACTGAGGTAAGGAAGTCCAAAGGAAAAATTTTTCCAAACCCATTTTATAGGTTCCTTAGAACGGACAAAACAGAATGACCAAAATCTGGGTAAGTGCATAGGATGAAATTTGGAACATGGATGGCCCTCTTTTACACATCACTTGATGTGGGTCTCCAGTTAAGAGGCTCTTAAGTGCACGCATCGTTTTAATAGGGAGGAATGTTGACAAGCAAGTGTATTTCACAACTTTGCTGCCCAACGACATTTAATCTTCTCCGGCTTTGACTAATAAGCATACCAAACCTCCTCCAAGCGGCCAATAATTTAATAAAATCAGTTAATACTGCTCAATAAATACAGAAAGTGTATTTACTTGCCTTGTTAGAAATACAAAACCTAGAACAAAGGGTCTTCAAACTTTGGCAATTTTTAAGACTTGTGGACTTCAACTCCCAGAATTCTCCAGCCAGCATAGAATTCTGGGAGTTGAAGTCCACAAGTCTTTAAAAGTTGCCAAGTTTGTGGGGGCCCCCATGTGATGTAGAACTTCAGGCCAAGTTAAGGAAGATTGTCCCTTGATTATCGAAGGCAGATCTGTCTGATGTCTTTTTTTTTTTAAACTTTACATAAATCAATCACATAAAAATAGTTATAAATAGAAAAATTTCCAAAGGTTTTCCCGCCCTTGCTACCACACCCCCACCCCACATTCCATCATTCAGGAAATGTAACAAAAATGGAAATTAAAAGCACAGGGGTAATTTTTCTTTTCTTTTTTGCATCCAGTTCTTGCGGATTTTACAGTCTTTAGAATCTTTGGATATTTTTTACAAGGACTCCGGGGTTGGATAAGCAACTTGAAAAAAGGGTGGGCGGTAAAAAAAGTAAAAAAAAAAAATCAGATGTGAAACAGTCACCCGGAAAGATAATAAGAAACCAAGAAAAAAATGAAGTCTGAAGTTGCTTGTTTTTTCTTCCCTGCCTTTGTCGGTGCAAAGAAGCGATGGTCTTTTTGGGGTGCTTTGAAAAAAGTTCAGAAGGGAGCTTAATTTTCAAGATCGTCCTTTTATAAAGGAAAAAAGAAATATGTCCTTCCTTCTTGATTAGGAACCAATGCAGTCCTGGTAGAGAGAAGAAAAACAAAGATCTCTTTAAGAATCATTTCCTCCGATTTGTATTTGTTAGCTACGTAGCAATAACAATAGCATTTAGACTTACGTACCGCTTCTTAGTGGTTTTACAGCCCACTCTAAGCAGTTTACAGAATCAGCCTCTTGCCCCCAACAATCTGGGTCCTCATTTGACCCACCTTGGAAGGATGGAAGGCGGAGTCAACCTTGAGCTGGTGGTGAGATTTGAACTGCTGAACTACAGCTAGCAGCTAGCTGAAGTAGCCTTCAGTGCTGCACTCTAACCACTACACCATCCTGGTTCTAACTAACTGACTAACTGACTGACTAAATATTGTTACAGTTTATTATTCAAGACAGAAATTGATTGATTGACTGACTGACTACAGGTAACTAACGAACGAACGAACGAAAAAACTAACTAACTAACTATTGTTCCAGTTTTTGGTTCAAGAGAGAAATTGACTGGCTGAATGATTAACTACTTGTAACTAACTAACTAACTAACTAACTAACTAACTAAGCTGCCCCTATTCTTAGAAGGGCACCATAGAAATCTAATAAATAACAACAACAACAACAACAACAACAGTCTGCGGAGAGGGGCGGCATACAAATCTAAATAATAAATAAATAAATAAACAGAATATCTACGAGACCACCTTCTGCCACACGAATCCCAGCGGCCAGTTAGGTCCCACAGAGTTGGCCTTCTCCGGGTCCCGTCGACTAAACAATGTCGGCTGGCGGGACCCAGGGGAAGAGCCTTCTCTGTGGCGGCCCCGACCCTCTGGAACCAGCTCCCCCCAGAGATTAGGACTGCCCCCACCCTCCTTGCCTTTCGTAAACTTCTTAAAACCCACCTCCGCCGTCAGGCATGGGGGAACTAAGACATCTCCCCTTGCCTATGCAGTTTTATGTATGGTATGTTTGTGTGTATGCGTTTTATATAATGGGTTTTTTAGGCTTTTAATGTAAAATTGTTATTTTAGACTTTAATATTAGATTTGCTGTTATATATTGTTTTATCACTGCTGTGAGCTGCCCCAAGTCTGCGGAGAGGGGCGGCATACAAATCTAATAAATAATGATAATAATAATAATAATAACAACAACAATAATAACCACTGCACCACCCCGGATCGTGTCCAAAGGCTCTGAGCAGCTAACGTTCAAAAATGATAATAAAGAACCCCATCTATCAAAATCAACCCACCCTAAAACTTAATTAAAATCTCAAGGGATTACAAAGTAATGCGTCTAAGGCAGGGGGGGTCGAACTGGATGCTATAGAACGAAACTGGGACTAAATCTCCTTGCCTTTCGTAAGCTTCTTAAAACCCAACTCTGCCGTCAGGCATGGGGGAACTGAGATATTCTTTCCCCCTAGGCCTTACAATTTACGCATGGTATGTTTGTATGTATGTTTGGTTTTATAATAAGGTTTTTTTTAATTGTTTAGTATTGGATTGTTGCATGCTGTTTTTTATCACTGTTGTTAGCCGCCCCGAGTCTGCGGAGAGGGGCGGCATACAAATCAAATCAAATCAATCAATCAATCAATCTAGCTCCCATTTTACTACCAGTGCGCAGTGTGGCCTGTACCGGGTGGTCCCAGATAATACTGAAGACCCTGTTCAAGCATCACTTATGTGCCATGACCCCCACAGAAAGAAGTCCCAATGATCTTCTCTCCTATCCTCATCACTTTCTGCACCGCCTTCCTGTCCGAAGCAGTAATGCTTCCAAACCGGACTGTTAAATGCCATAGATAGAACATGATGCTCGATCAAATTCGATTTCTTTGAGGGCCTCACAGTACATGCCAGTTACAATTAAGTGTGTTGTAAGTCTTTTCTTTCTTTTTTTTAGTGTCGTTGCAACTTTGAACGCTCACTGAACAAATGGGTATAAGTTGAGGAAGTTCTGAGTTCATTTGTCTGGTTTACAGAATAACAGAGTTGGAAGCAGTGATGGGCTCCTACGGGAACGGTCAGGAATGCAGTTCTGGTAGCAAAATATGGAGCTCCATCCCAGAGCATCCAATTTGCACTGAAAGATGTTGAAACAAAATGCATAAGCCACGTCCACAGCACGGTAATAAAAATTTTGGTAGCCCATCACTGGTTGGGAGGGACCCTTAGAGGTCTTCCGATCTAACCCTCTGCCAAAGCTGGAGCCGTGTATACCTTTTCAGACAGATGGCTCTCCAATCTCTTCTTTAAAAACCTCAAGTAAATTGGTAAACAGTCTTTTAAAGAGCCGGGGTGGTGCAGCAGGTAGAGTGCTGTACTGCAGGCCACTGAAGCTGACTGTAGATCTGAAGGTCAGCGGTTCAAATCTCATCACCGGCTCAAGGTTGACTCAGCCTTCCATCCTTCTGAGGTGGGTGAAATGAGAACCCAGATTGTGGGAGCAATAGCCTAGCTCTGTTAAAAAGTGCTACTGCTAACATGTTGTAAGCCGCCCTGAGTCTAAGGAGAAGGGCGGCATAAAAATTGAATAAATAAATAATAATAAATAAAGGTAGTTAATAGAAACATAGAAGTCTGACGGCAGAAAAAGACCTCATGGTCGATCTAGTCTGCCCTTATACGATTTTATGTATTTTATCTTAGGATGGATATATGTTTATCCCAGGCATGTTTAAATTCAGTTACTGTGGATTTACCAACCATGTCTGCTGGAAGTTTGTTCCAAGGATCTACTACTCTTTCAGTGAAATAATATTTTCTCATGTTGCTTTTGATCTTTCCCCCAACTGACTTCAGATTGTGTCCCCTTGTTCTTGTGTTCACTTTCCTATTGAAACCACTTCCCTCCTGGACCTTATTTAACCCTTTAACATATTTAAATGTTTCGATCATGTCCCCCCTTTTCCTTCTGTCCTCCAGACTATACAGATTGAGTCCATGAAGTCTTTCCTGATACGTTTTATGCTCAAGACCTTCTCCTAGCAAAGTTAAGCATGAGAGGGCGGCCGTCGTACCTACCCGACCCATCCCTTGAAGAGAAGGCAACTCAGTTGCTAGCTTCCGAGAGAGAGACCAGGGGGTTGAGGGCGGCCAGTCCATTGAACCCCGAGCCCCAAGGATCTGGGAGAGAGAAATACGGCCGTGCCGCGAGGCCCTCGCCGTGGCTCAGGGCGAAGGCGAAGAGGCCCCCATTCCGTTCGAGGTCCAGGTGTGTCCTCCCAAAGAGCTTCATCTGGGTTTCCTCCAACTGGCTCTCCAGCTCCTGCAGGCTTAAGCCGTTCTTGGCCGCTTCCATGAAGGGGCTGGGGCCCGGAAGGCAGAGCCCGGGGCCTCCCAAGTGGCCGCTCATGTCTTCCAAAGTCGGGGGCACCAGGAAGCTTTTGTCATCCGGTTGTCCGGTGGGGGCGAAGAGGAGGCTGGCCGTTCTCCAGGGGACTGACTTGCGTCCTCTCCTGGGCCGTGAGATCCGGCAGCTCTGGCGCTTGATGTGGCGGTGCAGGTGATCCGAGCGGGTGAAGCTCTTGTAGCAGAACTTGCACTGGTAGGGGCGGATGCCGGTGTGGATCCTCATGTGGTTCTTCAGGTCGTAGTTGTGGACGAAGCGGGCGCTGCAGTGAATGCAGAGGTACGGCCGTTCCCCCGTGTGCTTCCGCATGTGGATCTTCAGCTTGTCTTGCCTGCCCAAAGTAGAAGCAAGGGTTAACTTAATAATAATAGTAATAATAATAATAATAACAACAACAACAACAACAAAACAACGACAATAATGATAATGATGATAATGATAACAACAACAACAATAACGATGATGATGACGATAATAATAATAATAATAATAATAATAATAATTATTATTATTATTATTATTATTATTATTATTATTCTGAGCAGAGACAGGTTACAAGCGGTGTGCCACAAGGGTCTGTTCTGGGTCCTATTCTTTTTAATATGTTTGTGAGTGACATAGGGGAAGGTTTGGTAGGGAAGGTTTGCCTATTTGCCGATGACTCTAAAGTGTGCAATATGGTTGATATTCCTGGAGGCGTCTGTAATATGGTAAATGATTTAGCTTTACTAGATAAATGGTCAAAGCAATGGAAACTGCAGTTCAATGTTTCCAAATGTAAAATAATGTACTTGGGGAAAAGGAATCCTCAATCTGAGTATTGCATTGGCAGTTCTGTGTTAGCAAATACTTCAGAAGAGAAGGATTTAGGGGTAGTGATTTCTGACAGTCTCAAAATGGGTGAGCAGTGTGGTCGGGCAGTAGGAAAAGCAAGTAGGATGCTTGGCTGCATAGCTAGACATATAACAAGCAGGAAGAGGGAGATTGTGATCCCGTTATATAGAGCGCTGATGAGACCACATTTGGAATACTGTGTTCAGTTCTGGAGACCTCATCTACAAAAAGATATTGACATAATTGAACGGGTCCAAAGACGGGTTACAAGAATGGTGGAAGGTCTTAAGCATAAAACGTATCAGGAAAGACTGAATGAACTCAATCTGTATAGTCTGGAGGACAGAAGGAAAAGGGGAGACATGATCGAAACATTTAAATATGTTAAAGGGTTAAATAAGGTTCAGGAGGGAAGTGTTTTTAATAGGAAAGTGAACACAAGAACAAGGGGACACAATCTGAAGTTAGTTGGGGGAAAAATCAAAAGCAACGTGAGAAAATATTATTTCACTGAAAGAGTGATAGATCCTTGGAACAAACTTCTAGCAGACGTGGTTGGTAAATCCACAGGAACTGAATTTAAACATGCCTGGGATAAACATATATCCATTGTAAGATGAAATACAGGAAATAGTATAAGGGCAGACTAGATGGACTATGAGGTCTTTTTCTGCCGTCAGTCTTCTATGTTTCTATGTTTCTAATAATAATAATAATGTTTTATTGTGTGTGGTCCTTGGCACACTGGGCACAGTGCCAAAGGATCTCAGCGAAAACAGAGCCTGTGAGTGCAGCACGCAATTCTCGTGATCTCTGTTTTCAGCTGCGACGGCATCCTGCAACCCTCTGCCAGCAAAAACAGAGCCTGGGAGGGCCCCACGCAACACTTGTGAGTTCTGTTTTCAGCTGCAACAGCATCCTGCAAACCTCTGCCAGTGAAAACGGCCACCATTTTCACTGGCAGAGGCACCGCAGGGTGGTTCTTCCTTGTTTCCACGGCGGCCCTGAAGCTCAGATCTAAGTAGCCTGCAGTACCACATCCTAACCATTGTGCCACCGCAACTCATAAAATCACCTTTCCTTTCTATACAATGTTTTGGCCACTTTCAGATGTGTGGACTTCAACTCCCAGAATTCTCCAGCCTGCCCTAATGGCTAGGGAATTCTGGGAATTAAAGTTCACAAATCTTAAAGCAGGTAAGGTTCTTAAGGACGAAAATCTCCTTTGACTTGAGCATTACTGCTAGCATTTCCTGGATGTAGATGTAGTTTACCTGGTTTACTGATGGTTTCTTGCTAAATATCTTTTTTTAAAAAAAGAATTTCTCAGCCTAGCCAACATCTGTGAGATCTTCTGGTGGCCTCGCATCCAATGAATTAGAAAACATAATTAGAAAATAGAGTAGAGTAGATTAGAGTAGAGTAGAATAGAATAGAAACATAGAAGACGGACGGCAGAAAAAGACCTCATGATCCATCTAGTCTGCCCTTATACTATTTTCTGTATTTTATCTTAGGATGGATATATGTTTATCCCAGGCATGTTTAAATTCAGTTACTGTGGATTTACCAACCACGTCTGCTGGAAGTTTGTTCCAAGGATCTACTACTCTTTCAGTCAAATAATATTTTCTCACATTGCTTTTGATCTTTCCCCCAACTAACTTCAGATTGTGTCCCCTTGTTCTTGTGTTCACTTTCCTATTAAAAACACTTCCCTCCTGCACCTTATTTAACCCTTTAACATATTTAAATGTTTCGATCATGTCCCCCCCTTTTCCTTCTGTCCTCCAGACTATACAGATTGAGTTCATTAAGTCTTTCCTGATATGTTTTATGCTTAAGACTTTCCACCATTCTTGTAGCCTATCTTTGGACCCGTTCAATTTTGTCAATATCTCTTTGTAGGTGAGGTGTCCAGAACTGGACACAGTATTCCAAATGTGGTCTCACCAGCGCTCTATATAGCGGGATCACAATCTCCCTCTTCCTGCTTGTTATACCTCTAGCTATGCAGCCAAGCATCCTACTTGCTTTCCCTACCACCTGACTGCACTATAGAGCAGGTGCAATAGCTAAACCGAATAGCATTTCAGACAAATGGTTGTCCGGTCTCTTCTTTAAAACTTCCAGTGTTGGAGCATCCACAACTTCTGGAGGCAAATTGTTCCTTTGATTAATTGCTAGAAACATAGAAGATTAACAGCAGAAAAAGACCTCATGGTCCATCTAGTCTGTCCTTATACTATTTCCTGTATTTTATCTTAGGATGGATCTATGTTTATCCCAGGCATGTTTAAATTCAGTTCCTGTGGATTTACTAACTACATCTGCTGGAAGTTTGTTCCAAGCATCTACTACTCTTTCCGTCAAATAATATTTTCTCAGGTTGCTTCTGATCTTTCCCAGAATTGTTTTTCACTCTTGGGAAATTCCCCCATTCATCCTATTCTTGGAGGTGAGCTCCACCCACCATGGAGAAAGTTTGGCCATCACTGACCTACAAGGTTCTATTTCTAACTCTGTTCATCTTTTATCTACCAAACAGGCTGGGAAGGAAACAGAAAAGGAAGGTATTAAAGATTTTATATCTCACCTACAAACATCAATAAACATTAAATTTAGAGAGCGAAAACTCAGAGTCCCTTTACTGTGACTGAGTTTTTCAGACTGGAGGGCTAGGGGACGGTACTTGCCTAATATGTAAATTAAACTCAGTCCCTACCAATCAGACTAGAGAATAACCCCACTTTGGACTCTCCTTGCCAAGTGCATTGGAGAATGAAGGAGGAGTCAGCCCCTTGGCCAGCAGATGGCAGCCTAAGCCCACATAGCCAAAGGAGCTGGTCCCAAAAGCAAGAACTTGATTCCAAAGCTGTTAGATTGCTTTGATGCTATCACAACATCCTAGCACAGTGATGGGATGCACCCATTCCCTCCCCCCCCCCTGTGCATTCACACAACCCCCTCCACCGCCCCCCCCCCGCCCCCCCCCCCCCCCCGCTCAAGTGCACATGGTTCATTGAAGCCTGGAATGGTGAAAAAGCAGGCAAACCAGAATTTTGGAAAAATTGACTTCCGGTTTTCTCATTGTGCTGGGTTTTTTTTTGCACTCTGGAGGCTTCATGGAAATGTATCTTTTTCTTTTATGTAGAATGAGAGCATATGCACCCAAGACAAATTCCTTGTGTGTCCAATCACACTTGGCCAATAAAATTAGAAACATAGAAACATAGAAGACTGACGGCAGAAAAAGACCTCATGGTCCATCTAGTCTGCCCTTATACTATTTCCTGTATTTTATCTTACAATGGATATATGTTGATCCCAGGCATGTTTAAATTCAGTTACTGTGGATTTACCAACCACGTCTGCTGGAAGTTTGTTCCAAGGATCTACTACTTTTTCAGTAAAATAATATTTTCTCACGTTGCTTTTGATCTTTCCCCCAACTAACTTCAAATTGTGTCCCCTTGTTCTTCTGTTCACTTTCCTATTAAAAGCACTTCCCTCCTGGACCTTATTTAACCCTTTGAAATATTTAAATGTTTCGATCATGTCCCCCCTTTTCCTTCTGTCCTCCAGACTATACAGGTTGAGTTCATTAAGTCTTTCCTGATACGTTTATGCTTAAGACCTTCCACCATTCTTGTAGCCTGTCTTTGGACCCGTTCAATTTTGTCAGTATCTTTTGTAGGTGAGGTCTCTATTCTATTCTATTCTATTCTATTCTGTTCCTATCATGATTTCTTATTCTGTCCTATCCTTATTCCATTCCATTCACAGCAAATGATGATGTTAGCTAGTTTGGTAATGAAATCTCTGTAAGAAAACAAGCAAGTTCACAGAGAACCCCCGGGCCCCTCCTGTTGACCTACAAATATTCTCCATTGTTAGTCTAGTCCAGTGATGGTGAACCATTATTTCCTCAGGTGCCAAAAGAGCACGAATGTGCTGCTGCGCATGTGCAAGTGCCCACACCCATAATCCAATGCCTGGGGAGGGTGAAAACAGCTTCCCCCGCCTCCTGGAGACCGCAAACAGCCTGTTTCCCAACTTCTGGTGGGCCCAGTAGGCTCGTTTTTCGCCCTCCCCCAGGTTCCAAAGGCTTCCTGGGAGCTGGGGAAGGGTAAAAACGCCCCCCCCCCCAGAAGCTCTCTGGAAGCCAAAAACGCCCTCCCAGAGCATCTGTCGTTCTGTCGGGCTCTCTGGTAGAACCCTCCCAAAAATTCATAGGTACAAATTTCAGACACACACACGTTTGAAAATTCAAAACAATGTTCTTTATAAGGAAAATTCACTTAAAGGAAGCCCTCTTTTGGTATAGCAAAGAGCACTCGTCTCCAAACAAACTGGAAATTTGTACAAGTCCCTTATCAGTTCTGTGATACTTAGCTTGCAGCTGTGAGGCAATTCACAGTCCTTCTTCTTTCACAAAGTGAAACACACTTTGCTCTGGGTTAGTTTCAAAGTGGGGAAAAATCAGCACACAAAGGTCAAAGTCAGCAAGGCAGTCATGAAACACAACGATCAGATAATCCTCCACAATGGCCAAACCCACAGGCTGCTATTTATAGCAGCCTCACTAATTACCACAGCCCCACCCAACCACAGGTGGCCTCATTTTCTTTGATAATAATCTCTCAGTTGTTGTTGCCTATGCATCGCTCTCCGCATGCGTGGCTGTATCATTAACTCTTGTTCCGAATCCAAGGAGGAGCTAGATAATTGATCTCCTTCTGAGCTGTCTGCCCCACTCTCCTCCTCCCTGTCACTCATGTCTTCTTGGTCAGAGGAGCCTTCATCAGCAGATTCCACCGGGGCAAAACAGGCCTGCAGCATGTGGATGTCTCCCCCACATCCACAGTCCTTGGGCCAGAGCTAACCACAACATCTGTGGGAGCCAAAAATCAGCTGGCCGGCACACACATGCACATTGGAGCTGAGCTAGGGCAACAACTCGTGTGCCAACAGATATGGCTCCACGTGCCACCTGTGGCATCCGTGCAACAGGTTCGCCATCACTGGTCTAGTCCCTGGTCTAGTCCACAAGCTCAGGGATTTCCATCCCATCTTTCCTCGAAATCCCAACCCGAGGAGACCCTGTTTTGACACCCTGGAGATCAGCCGAGCAGGGCAACCGAAGATTGTGTGGAAGCCCTACAGCCGAAAATGGTTCCTTCTCAAGACCATGCAGGCTGTGGACTCAGCTGGGAAGTTAAAATAAACATCCTGAAGGAGGCCGATGGAAAGCCACATCTGCATTATTGGCCCACAACCTTCCTGGAGATTCCATGAGGTCACCAGGAGCTCAGCCCCAAAAGAAACTCAAGCCTTATTTGCTGAAGCACCAATGGAGTGTCCTTTTAAGCCAGGGATGTTACGCAGTGCTTGGAACGTCTACATAGGAGGTCCTGCCACGTAATGGACATTTCCTGAAAGAACCCGATCAGCTATGCTGGTGGCCTTACAGAAGGACAGAGAGGGACAATTGTCTCCTCTTCCATGCAAGGAATCTCTGGAAAAAAGGAGAACAGGGATGCTGCAAAGTCGTAAGCTTGAAAATCAGCCATAAGTCACTTTTCCCCCCCAGGGTCGCTGTAACTTTGAACGAATGGTTATAAGTCAAGGACTATTTTACAAGGTTCATTCTATTAAATTAATCTATCTATCTATCTATCTATCTATCTATCTATCTATCTATCTATCTATCTATCTACTTCATCCATTTCTTTCTTTCTATCGGTCTATCTATTATATATATCTCTCTCATGTATGTATGTATGTATTTATGTATGTATGTATGTATGTATGTATGTATGTATGTATGTATGTATGTATGTATCTATCTATCTATCTATCTATCTATCTATCTATCTATCTATCAATCTATCTATCTATCTATCTATCTATCTATCTATCTATCTATCTATCTATCTTTTATCTGTCTGCCTGCCTGTCTATCTATCATCTCTCTCTCATCTATCTATCTATCATCTATCTATCTATCATCACAGAAACATAGAAACATAGAAGTCTGACGGCAGAAAAAGACCTCATGGTCCATCTAGTCTGCCCTTATACTATTTTCTGTATTTTATCTTAGGATGGATATATGTTTATCCCAGGCATGTTTAAATTCAGTTACTGTGGATTTATCTACCACGTCTGCTGGAAGTTTGTTCCAAGGATCTACTACTCTTTCAGTAAAATAATATTTTCTCATGTTGCTTTTGATCTTTCCCCCAACTAACTTCAGATTGCGTCCCCTTGTTCTTATGTTCACTTTCCTATTAAAAACACTTCCCTCCTGGACCTTATTTAACCCTTTAACATATTTAAATGTTTCGATCATGTCCCCCCTTTTCCTTCTGTCCTCCAGACTATACAGATTGAGTTCATGAAGTCTTTCCTGATAACTTTTATGCTTAAGACCTTCCACCATTCTTGTAGCCAGTCTTTGGACCCGTTCATCTATCTATCTATCTATCTATCTATCTATCTATCTATCTATCTATCTATCTATCTATCTATCTATCTATCTATCTATCTATCTATTTTCCATTTCTTTCTTTCCTTCCTTCCTTCCTTTATCATCCATTTCTATCTGCCTGTCTGTCTGTCTGTCTGTCTATCTCACTATCTATCATTTCTCCCTCTCCTATCGGACCAGTTACTTACGGGACCGCCTTCCGCCCCACAAATCCCAGCGGCCGATTAGGTCCCACAGAGTTGGCCTTTTTAATGTAATGGGATTTTAGATTATAGTTTTAACTATTAGATTTGTATACATATTGTTTTTGTACTGTAATTTGTGAGCCGCCCTGGGTCTTCGGAGAGGGGCAGCATACAAGTCTAATAAATAATAAAATAAATAATAATAAATGCCAATGCTATCCATCGACCAATCATCCATTCACCTTCCATCCACTCATCATCTAACCAGCCAGCCATCCTCCATCCATCCATCAACCAATCACCCGTCCATCATCCACCTACCCACCCACCCACCTATCCACCCAATCATCGTCCATCAACCAATCACCCATCCATCATCCACCTACCCACCCACCAACCTATCCATCCAATCATCCGTCCATCAACCAATCATCCATCTACCTTCCATCCATCCATTATCCACTCATCCAACCCCCCGTCCAATCATCTGTCCATCAACAAAATTTTCCGTCCTCCCTTCCTCCTTCCATCCCTCCATCCATCCATCCATCCACATTTGCCATAATTTCAAACCTATGCCGACCTGGTGAATCGGACTTCGCAGATGTTGCACATATACGGCTTCTCCCCCGTGTGGGTCCTCATGTGCCGCGGGAGCTTCCCTGCCCCCATGATGATTTTGTTGCAAATGGGGCACTGCTGGGAAGCTTTGGGTTTGATCTTCCTTTCTTCCGGCCAGCGAGGGAAGACTCGGCCAAAGTGGGCGTTGCTCAGGAAGTTCAGGTAGGCGCTGTAATCGTTTTCAGCCTTGATGTGCCCGAAGGGAGCGGCGGCAGGGTTGGCGAACACGTCCTTGAAGAGGTTGTTGGGGAAGCCGGTGGGAAGTGGCTCCTCCTTCTCCTCTTCCTTGATCTTTTGCTTTTTGATCACCAGGTCCAAGGGGGTATTGTCCACCTGCTGCTCCTCTACTTGGGCAAAGGGGCCGAAATCTCCGTTCCATAGATGGGGGAAGAGCTCAGGCATGAAGGGCGACAGGACCGGCCTGCGTTCTGGAAGGGTCACTTTAGGATAGAGGTTCTCCCTTAAGAGGGATTCAATGGAGAAGTCTCGGATGACACCAAGGGAGCCATTGGAGGTGCCGGATGGAAAACGGGTGGAGAAGACGTCAGCGGTCTCCTGGAAGGGTTCCTCAGGTAGGTCCGGCTTAGCAGGACTTTGGTGACAGCTGAGATCTTGAGTGTCCAATAGATTCCGGTTGGTGAAGTCACCTGCCTCGTCTTCCTCCTCCTCCTCCTCTTCTTCCTCTTCCTCCTCCTCCTCTTCTTCTTCCTCCTCCTTCTTGCCTTCCCCCGCTTCCCCGGGCTGTATAATTTCGAGGCAGACATTAATCACACACGGGATCTCCAGCATCTTGGCCGCGTTGAGGATGTGCTTGACGTTCGCCGCCGTGATGGTCAGAGTTGAGGTGTAGGCAAACTCAAGGATGGCCGAAAGCGCTTCGGGCTTGACGAAGTCGATCTCGTATATGTAGGGCTGGTCCGCTAAAGTGCCCGTCGTGAAGAGTTTTTTAAAATACTGGCTGCAAGCGGCCAGCACGGACTTGTGGGTTCGGTATTCCTGATCCTGCACCAGGAGAATCACGTCGCAAAGGAGGCCATCGTTCCGCTGCTTGTTGAGGCCACAGAGGACTTCGCTGCTGTGGTTTGGGAAGGGGATCCCAATGAGGTCCTCAATGCCATTGGCCATATTCTCCTGCGGTACCCTAGAAAGAGATACAAAAACAGAGACATTAGGTCAAGTTCCCTTAGTTTACTAGGGTGGCGTCGTGGTTAGAATGCAGTATTGCAGGCTAACTCTGCCGACTGTCAGCAGTTCGATCTTGATCGGCTCAAGATTTACTTTAATGTCAGTTGGCGGGCCCCAAGGGAAGAGCCTTCTCTGTGGCGGCCCCGACTCTCTGGAACCAGCTCCCCCCAGAGATTAGAACTGCCCCTACCCTCCTTGCCTTTCATAAACTTCTCAAAACCCACCTTTGTCGTCAGGCATGGGGGAATTGAGATATTTCCCCCGGGCCTATATAATTTATGTATGGTATGTTTGTAGGTATGTCTGCTTAAAAATGGTTTTTTTTAACTATTTTAAATTTTAAATTGTATATTATTAGACTTGTTATGAATTGTTTTATTGTGTTGTGAGCCGCCCCGAGTCCACGGAGAGGGGCGGCATACAAATCTAATTAATTAATTAATTAATTAAAAATAAATAAATAAATGAATATTCCGCTTTTCATCCTTCTGATAAAATGAGGACCCAGATTGTTGGAGACAATATGCCGACTCTGTAAACCGCTTAGAGAGGGCTTTAAAGCACTGTGAAGTGGCATATAAGTCTAAGTGCTATTGCTGTTACTTTTAGACATTTTTTTAAAAAAAGAGCTACTGCTTTGCTAATGGAAGAACCTCTCCCAACAATGTAAATCTCAAGACCTAAAATGGTCACCTGACATCAAAAACATCATCAAAAAAGCACAACAAAGAATGTTCTTTCTACACCAACTCAAGAAGCTCAAACTGCCCAAGGAGCTGTTGATCCAATTCTACAGAAGAATCATTGAGTCTGTCATCTTCATCTCTATAACTGTCTGGTTTGGTTCTGCAACCCAACAGGACCGACACAGACTTCAGGGGAGAATCAGAACTGCAGAAAAAAACACTTGCTGCCAATTTGCCTTCCATTGAGGACCTGTATACTGCACGAGTCAAAAAGAGGGTGGGGAAAATATTTATCCTGGACATAAACTCCTACCCTCAAAACGTCACTATAGAGCACTGCATACCAAGACAACTAGACACAAGAACAGTTTTTACCCAAACGCCATCACTCTGCTAAACAAATAATTCTCTCAACACTGTCAAACTATTTACTAAGTCTGCACTATTATTACTATGAGTTTTTTCTCATTATTCCTATCACTTATTTCCTCCCACTTATGACTGTATGACTGTAACTTGTTGCTTGTATTCTTAAGATTTTTAATAATATTGTTTCCTGATTGCTTATTTGACCCCTATGACACTCATTAAATGTTGTACCCCATGACTCTTCACAAATGTATACAGTGGTACCTCTACTTACGAACTTAATTCGTTCCGTGACTAGATTCTTAAGTAGAAAAGTTTGTAAGAAGAAGCAATTTTTCCCATAGGAATCAATGTAAAAGCATATAATGTGTGAGATTGGGGAAACCACAGGGAGGGTGGAGGCCCTCCCAGGAGATTCCTAGAGAGGCCCCACAGAGGCTTCTCCCCACCTTTCCAACCCTGTTTCCTCCCAGGAGATTCCTAGAGATTCCTAGAGAGGCCTCACGGAAGCTTCTCCCTGCCTTTTCCGGCCCTGTTTCCTCTCAGGAGATTCCTAGAGATTCCTAGAGAGGCCCCACGGAGGCTTCTCCCCACCTTTCCAACCCTGTTTCCTCCCAGGAGATTCCTAGAGATTCCTAGAGAGGCCTCACGGAAGCTTCTCCCTGCCTTTTCCGGCCCTGTTTCCTCTCAGGAGATTCCTAGAGATTCCTAGAGAGGCCCCACGGAGGCTTCTCCCCACCTTTCCAGCCCTGTATCCTCCCAGGAGATTCCTAGAGATTCCTAGAGAGGCCCCACGGAGGCTTCTCCCCACCTTTCCAACCCTGTTTCCTCCCAGGAAATTCCTAGAGATTCCTAGAGAGGCCTCACGGAAGCTTCTCCCTGCCTTTTCCGGCCCTGTTTCCTCTCAGGAGATTCCTAGAGATTCCTAGAGAGGCCCCACGGAGGCTTCTCCCCACCTTTCCAGCCCTGTATCCTCCCAGGAGATTCCTAGAGATGCCCCACGGAAGCTTCTCCCCACCTTTCCAGCCCTGTATCCTCCCAGGAGATTCCTAGAGATTCCTAGAGAGGCCCCACGGAGGCTTCTCCCCACCTTTCCAACCCTGTTTCCTCCCAGGAGATTCCTAGAGATTCCTAGAGAGGCCTCACGGAAGCTTCTCCCTGCCTTTTCGGGTTACAGTTTTGGAGGCTCGGGTTTGTAGAAAATGATTCTTGAGAAGAGGCAAAAAAATCTTGAATACCCGGTTCTTATCTAGAAAAGTTCGTAAGTAGAGGCATTCTTAGATAGAGGTACCACTGTATTTTCTTTTAGGTACACTGAATGCATACACACGAAAGACAAATTTCTTGTGTGTCCAATCACACTTGGCCAATAAAGAATTCTATTCTATTCTAAATAGAGAAGACTTCATCCAACTTATTCCCCACAAATTTAGCACAGCCTGGAACCCAGCAACACACCCAGCTGCCCCGAATCATGGGCTGCAATTCCTGGATTCCCTCCCTCCATCCATCGATCTTAAATCATCACATTTAAGATGAGAGAAGAGGGAAGATGAAGAAATACACGAATCACCAAGGTAGCACAACCACAAAAGGACATGACCACACAACAGATACAAACTTAAAGCAAACTCGGCTGCATGATATATAACTTTAATTAGTTAATGCCTGGAACTCACTACCAGATTTTGAGGTATCATCACCTAACCCCCAAAACCTTACCCTTAAGACTATCCACTGTTGACCTCATCCGATTATTTATTTATTTATTTATTTATTTATTGATTGATTGATTTATTATTGATTTTGTCCAATACACAATGAGGGTTTTAGTGGGTATACACATAGTAAAATACATGATGAAGGTTATAAAGGAGATACTCATAGTAAAATATATCTAAGAAAGAATAGAAGAGAAGATATAGGAATAGAACATTTATTTATTTATTTATTTATTTATTTATTTATTTATTTATTTATTTATTTATTAAATTTGTATGCTGCCCCTCTCCGTAGACTCGGGGTGGCTCAGAGCAGTAATAGAAAAACAATATACAATACAAATCTAATAATTAAAACTAAAAACCCATAATTTTAAAAAACATGCACACGACATACCATACATAAACAATATAGGCCTGGGGAAGCTATCTCAGTTCCCCCGTGCCTGACAACAGAGGTGGATTTTAAAAAGTTTGCGAAAGGCAAGGAGGGTGGGAGCAATCCTAATCTCCGGGGGGAGCTGGTTCCAGAGGGTCAGGGCCGCCACAGAGAAGGCTCTTCCCCTGGGTCCCGCCAGATGACATCGTTTAGTCGACGGGACCCGGAGAAGGCCAACTCTGTGGGACCTAACTGATCGCTGGGATTCGTGCGGCAGAAGGCGGTCCCGGAGATATTCTGGTCCGATGCCATGAAGGGTTTTATAGGCCATAACCAACACTTTGAATTGTGACCGGAAACTGATTCCTAAGAGGTCAGTAAGGGGCGTGCATACGTGCACCAGTGTGCCTTCCGTCCCCTGTCCTAATGTTTCTCTTTTACTACTATCATGTATATAAACATTGTTATATCTTTGCATATTACCAATACATACTTGTCTAAATGAATGAATGAATGAATGAATGAATGAATGAACAAATAAATAAATAAATAAATAAATAAATAGCTGCAAAAGCGCCGCAATTGAAATCAAATCAAGCAGAGTTGTGATTTGGGTTTATTTATTTCATTTATTTATTTGTTTTGTCCAATACACAACAATACACAATGAGGGTTATAGAGGATATAACCAGGTAGAATGTATTAAAGGGGGAATAGAGGAGAAAATAAAGGAGTGAAATATAACTATGATTGAATTGTAGAAAAAGATATAGGTATAGAAGAGAAGATATAGGAGATATAGAAGAGCAATAGGACAGGGGACGGTAGGCACTCTGGTGCACTTATGTACGCCCTTTACTGACCTCTTAGGAACTTGGTGAGGTCAACCGTGGATAGTCTAAGGATAAAGTGTTGGGGGTTAGGGGATGATACTACAGAGTCCAGTAGTGAATTCCATGCTTTGAAAACTCGATTACTAAATAAATGCTAGATACTACATTTACTAGATAAATGGTCAAAGCAATGGAAACTGCAGTTTAATGTTTCCAAATGTAAAATAATGCACTTGGGGAAAAGGAATCCTCAATCTGAGTATTGCATTGGCAGTTCTGTGTTAGCAAAAACTTCAGAAGAGAAGGATTTAGGGGTAGTGATTTCTGACAGTGTCAAAATGGGTGAGCAGTGTGGTCGGGCAGTAGGGAAAGCAAGTAGGATGCTTGGCTGCATAGCTAGAGGTATAACAAGCAAGAAAAGGGAGATTGTGATCCCCTTATATAGAGCGCTGGTGAGACCACATTTGGAATACTGTGTTCAGTTCTGGAGACCTCACCTACAAAAAGATATTGACAAAATTGAACGGGTCCAAAGACAGGCTACAAGAATGGTGGAAGGTCTTAAGCATAAAACCTATCAGGAAAGACTTCATGAACTCAATCTGTATAGTCTGGAGGACAGAAGGAAAAGGGGGGACATGATCGAAACATTTAAATATGGTAAAGGGTTAAATAAGGTCCAAGAGGGAAGTGTTTTTAATAGGAAAGTGAACACAAGAACAAGGGGACACAATCTGAAGTTAGTTGGGGGAAAGATCAAAAGCAACGTGAGAAAATATTATTTCACTGAAAGAGTAGTAGATGCTTGGAACAAACTTCCAGCAGACGTGGTAGATAAATCCACAGTAACTGAATTTAAACATGCCTGGGATAAACATATATCCATCCTAAGGTAAAATACAGAAAATAGTATAAGGGCAGACTAGATGGATCATGAGGTCTTTTTCTGCCGTCAGTCTTCTATGTTTCTAAAGTCGTATTTTTTACAGTCGAGTTTGGAGCGGTTAATATTAAGCTTGTATCTGTTGTGGGCTCTTGTGTTGTTGTGGTTGAAGCTGAAGTAGTGTGGTTGACAGGCAGGACGCTGCAGCATATGATCTTGTGGGCAATACTTAGATCGTGTTTGAGGCATCTTAGTTCTAAGCTTTCTAGACCCAGGATTGTAAGTCTAGTTTCGTAGGGTGTTCTGTTATGGGTAGAGGAGTGAAGGGCTCTTCTGGTGAAATATCTCTGGACACTTTCAAGGGTATTAATGTCAGAAAAGGCCTTTGGCATTTTTTTGGAACCCAGAATTGCTCCCGATGGAACCCCCCCCCAAAAAAAAGAACTGCGGAGGAAAATTAATATTAATTTCTTCCTTTGACGTGGGATTCCCTCCCCCAGCCCGCCAACCATGGCTTTAATCTGCTCTTCGGGGACTTTCCAATGTTAGTTTAAGGAGGCTGGGTAGGAGTTTTGCTACTCGCTGCAGAAAGGCCCCCGCCTTGCTGTGTCCTTCAAAGCCCTCCACCATCTTATCACACACATACACACAAACAAACACACACACCCTGGCATTTTCCCTCCCCTTCTGTGGTCTCCTCCATCTGCTCTCCTGCTTTTATCTCGAGGGCTTCTAGCAAACAGGACCGCCTCCCATTATTCTCCGGAGACTGTGGTCCCTTCCCACCTTCGCTTCATCAACCCTCCCACTGGAACATCAAAACATCCCCCACATTTTGTCCTTTTGACATCTGCCCCTCCACCCCCACCCGCTTGGAGTGCACAACGGAGAGTTAGGACCTGCATGGCTTCTTCCCTTTCGAGACATACTGCATATCTCAGATGCTATTTTGGAGGAGCTCTACTCAGATTCTCAAGCCGTGGTGCTTCTCCCGCCCCCCGAAAGTGCTTTTTCAATAGGAAACTGATCCCTTGCCGTTCAATCTTTGACTCCAGGAGTTGTAGGTGCTTTTTAAGAAGAGATTGGACAACCGCTTGTCTGAAATGGTGTAGTAGGGTTTCTTGCCCAAGTAGGGAGTTGGCCTAGAAGACCTTCAAGATCTCTTCCACCTCTGTTATTCTATTCTGCCTTGTCCTGTCCATTCCATTATTCCATTTTATTCTATTCCATTATTCTATTAGAAACATAGAAACATAGAAGACTGACGGCAGAAAAAGACCCCATGGTCCATCTAGTCTGCCCTTTTACTATTTCCTGTATTTTATCTTACAATGGATATATGTTTATCCCAGGCATGTTTAAATTCGGTTACTGTGGATTTACCAACCACGTCTGCTGGAAGTTTGTTCCAAGGATCTACTACTCTTTCAGTAAAATAATACTTTCTCATGTTGCCTTTGATCTTTCCCCCAACTAACTTCAGATTGTGTCCCCTTGTTCTTGTGTTCACTTTCCTGTTAAAAACACTTCCCTCCTGAACCCTATTTAACCCTTTAACATATTTAAATGTTTCGATCATGTCCCCCCCTTTTCCTTCTGTCTTCCAGACTATACAGATTGAGTTCATTAAGTCTTTCCTGATAGGTTTTATACTTCAGACCTTCCACCATTCTTGTAGCCCGTCTTTGGACCCGTTCAATTTTGTCAATATCTTTTTGTAGGTGAGGTCTCCAGAACTCTATTCTATTTCCCTTCCCTTCCATTATTCTATTCTATTCTATTTCCCTTCTATTCCATTATTCTATTCTATTTTATTCTATTCCACTCCATTCTGTTCTATTTCCATTCCATTATTCTATTCTATTATTCTATTCTATTCCTATTCTGTTTCCTTTCCATTATTCTATTCTACTTCCATTCCATTCCATTCCTCTATTCTATTCTGTTCTATTCTATTTCCATTCCATTATTCTATTCTATTTCCATTATTCTATTCTATTCTATTTCCATTCCATTATTCTATTCTATTCCATTCCATTCTGTTCTATTTCCCCTTCCATTATTCCATTCTATTTTATTCTATTCTACTCTATTTCCATTCCATTATTCCATTATATTCCATATTTTCTATTCCATTCCCTGTTCTATCCTATCCTATCACATAACCATTGCAGCAACCTCAGAATCATCGGCTTGAATAAGCTGGCCTGGCCCCATGTCCAAAGAGGGCCCTAACCACGGTCGACTACGCCTGCCTAACCGAAAACAGGCTCCACTGAGTTTGGTGTGACTTACTCCCAGGTAAGTGGGTAGAGCAGCCTTCCCCAGCCAATAGTTTGCTTGCAGCTTACAATAAGTAAAATAATACTTATTAACATTAAAATTCCATTGGGGCCCAGATTGGAGAATTTGTGGGGTGCAAAATGTTTACTTCTTCCTAGGGGGGCATAACAGAAAATAATTGAGAAGCACTGGGCAAGAACAACGTATCTTTTCGAGAACACGCCCAAAACACGATTTGAGTATTGCCCACAAGATCATATGCTGCATTGTCCTACCGGTCAATGACTACTTCAGCTTCAACCGCAACAACACAAGAGCACGCAACAGATCCAAACTTAATACGAACCGCTCCAAACTTGACTGTAAAAAATATGATTTCAACAATCGAGTTATCGAAGCGTGGAATTCATTGCCGGACTCAATTGTGTCAACCCCTAACCCCCAACATTTCTCCCTTAGACTCTCCATGATTGACCTCTCCAGGTTCGTAAGAGGCCAGTAAGGGGTGTACATAAGTGCACTGGTGTGCCTTTCGTCCCCTGTCCAATTGTCTTTCCTTTCTCTCACTTATCATATATATTTTCTTTCTTTCATATATCCTCTCCTCTAAGTTCACTTTACCCTTATATATATTACTACATGTCTATTTTTCTTCCTATGTATTTATGCATTGGACAAATGAACGAACGAACGAACGAACGAACGAACGAACGAACGAACAAACAAACAAACAAACAAACAAACAAACAAACAAACAAACAAACACCAGCTAAGAACAAAAACCAGTTGTCTTACTGGTATCGCCGTGGTTAGGAACTGAACTTAAAACAAGCCAGGAGGACAATCCGCCCACCGTTTCTGGTGGGCCCGGAGACCTAATATTATCCTCCACCTACCTTGCCAGCAACTATCACAATTGCCACCTGTGTTTTCTGGCTACACATGAAAGAGCGGTGTTTTCCAATCCTCCGCCCAACTTTCAGAGCTTGAACTTTCCGCTTTTGAAAGTCTTGCGTTTTGATGCCTCCTTACTGATTTATTGGCATCCTGCTTTTATTTAATTCTATGCAACTAGATTTACAATCTTAGGTTTAGAAAGCTTAGAACTATGCTGCCTTAACACAACCTAAGCATAGCCTATAAAATCATCTGCTGCAACGTCCTTCCTATCAACGACGACTTCAGCTTCAACCACAACAACACACGAGCACACAATAGATGCAAATTTAAAGCCAACCGCTCTAAACTCGACTGCAGGAAATACGACTTTAGTAACCGAGTGGTTGATGCCTGGAACTCAATAGCAGACTCTGTAGTATCACCTAACTCCCAAAACTTTACCTTTAGACTATCCACTGTTGACCTCATCCGATTTCTAAGAGGTCAGTAAGGGGCATGCATAAGTGCACCAGAGTGCCTTCCATCCCCTGTCCTAATGTTTCTGTTTTACTAGTATCGTGTATATGAATATTGTTGTGGTTAGCTCTGGCCCAGCTCCTGCCCCAAGGACTGTGGATGTGGGGGAGACATCCACATGCTGCAGGCCTGTTTTGCCCCCCCCGGTGGAATCTGCTGATGAAGGCTCCTCTGACCAAGAAGACATGAGTGACAGGGAGGAGGAGAGTGTGGCAGACAGCTCAGAAGGAGATCAATTATCTAGCTCCTCCTTGGATTCAGAACAAGAGTTAATGATACAGCCATGCATGTGGAGAGCGATGCATAGGCAGCAACAACTGATATATTATTATCAAAGAAAATGAGGCCACCTGTGGTTGGGTGGGGCTGTGGTAATTAGTGAGGCTGCTATAAAGAGCAGCCTGTGGGTTTGGCCATTGTGGAGGATTATCTGATCGTTGTGTTTCCTGACTGCTTTACTGACTTTGACCTTTTGTGTGCTGATTTTCCCCCCTTTGAAACTAAACCAGAGCAAAGGGTGTTTCACTTTGTGAAAGAAGAAGGACTGTGAATTGCCTCACAGCTGCAAGCTAAGTATCACAGAACTGATAAGGGACTTGTACAAATTACCAGTTTGTTTGGAGACGAGTGCTCTTTGCTATACCAAAAGAGGGCTTAGTTTATTTAAATAGGCGTTGATTGCTTACCTGAACGCCTCTTCTCGTACGGTGAGCGGGTACAGCAGTCACACGGGTTGCTCATGTCCAATCCGGTGGAACTGAGCCTAGTATTAAAAAAGCTTGCCGGATCCGCCCCTTCCCCAGAATTCGCGAATCCATAGACTAGGCTCAGTTGTGAAGCTCTGTAGTGTTCAACTCTCATTGTTAGAGGAAGAAAGATATAGAAAGGTAAAGAAGACACATACAAGGGCGGGAAGTGACTGCTGTACCCGCTCACCGTACGAGAAGAGGCGTTCAGGTAAGCAATCAACGCCTATTCTCCGTACTGAAGGAGCGGGTCCAGCAGTCACATGGGACATACCCAATAGATGGTCCCTAGGGTGGGATTAGCTTGCTATCGTGTGAGATAACGGATTGGAGTACCCTTCTGCCGAAGGCAGCGTCCGCTGAAGCGTAAGAATCAATCTTGTAGTGCCTGATGAAGGAATTTGGCGAGGCCCAAGTGGCTGCTTTGCAGACCTCCTCCAACGGGGCTTGAGTCGCCCAAGCGGCCGAGGTGGCTGCGCTCCTGGTGGAATGCGCTGTGATGTTCCTTGGAACTGAGAGGGAGGCCGACTCATAGGCCTTAGATATAGTCCCTCTGATCCAACGGCCTATTACTGTTGAAGACACTTTGGCCCCCATGACTCTGGGATGATAGGCTACAAAAAGTGCTTCTGACCTCCGAAAGGGTCCTGTGCGTTGGATATAGATTCTCAGCGCTCTGGTGAGATCCAGGGTGTGCCATCTAATTGCCAAGGGATGGTCTCGTTGGAGGCAGAAGGAAGGGAGGACAATATCCTGAGATCTGTGGAACATGGAACTGACCTTGGGTAAGAAGGTGGGGTCCAGTCGCAAGACTACCTTGTCCTGATGGAATTGGCAAAGGTCCTGCCTGATTGAGAGGGCAGCCAGCTCCGAAATGCGTCGAGCAGAGGTAATAGCCACCAGGAATGCTACCTTAAAGGATAGGTACCTGAGGGACGCCGATTTTAGGGGTTCGTATGGTGCCTGCGTGAGGGAATGGAGAACCCGTGGCAAATCCCATGATGGGTACCTGTGGACCTTGGAAGGTCTGAGGTTGGCTATGCCCTTGAGGAATTCCTGAACTTCAGGGAAGGATCGGAGAGGCTGTCTGCGGGGACCTCCTAGGACAGATGAAATGGCTGCCAGATGACGCCGGAGGGTGCTGGTGGAAAGTCCTTTATGGAAGCCTTGCATAAGGAAGGAAATTATTCTGTGTATGGGGATGCACAGAGGGGAGAGACCTTCCTGTAGACACCACTGGTGAAACTTGGACCACGTGTGGTCGTAGATTCGATTGGTCGAACCCCTTCTGGCTTTTAAAATGACCTCCACTGAATCGGGGTCATGACCACGCAGCTCTAAATCTCTCCTGATAACAGCCAGGCGGTGAGGTGGAACCACTCCGGGTCTGGATGGAAAGAGGCCCCCTGCCGCAGCATATCCCCCGAAACGGGGAGTCGCCAAGGGTCCTGGACGGACAGCTGTTGGAGATCCGCGAACCAGGGCCGGCGGGGCCAGTGAGGGGCGATTAGGATTACTCGGGCCCTCTCGGTGAGGACCTTGTGAATCACGTCCGGGAGGATTGGAATTGGAGGAAATGCGTAGAGTAGGCCTGGAGGCCATGGACTCCGGAGGGCATTGATTGCTTCCGCTCCCGGGGATGGAAATCTGGAATAGAAGCGAGGGAGTTGGGCGTTCGCATTGGTCGCGAAGAGATCCAGAATTGGTAGGCCGAATCTGAGGGTGATTTGATGGAACAGGTCTTGATGGAGGTTCCATTCTCCTGGGTCTATCGTCGCCCGGGATAACCAATCCGCCTGGACGTTGAGACTCCCCGAGATGTGATCGGCTAGGAGCGACTGGAGATGTTTTTCCGCCCAAAGGCCCAGCTTGAGAGCCTCCCTCATGAGAGCCTTGGATCTCGTGCCCCCCTGTCTGCAAATGTGGCTTTTCGTGGCAATGTTGTCGGTGAGAATGAGAACGTGCCGGTTGGGAATGCGAGGAGAGAAATGCTTCAGAGCCAGGGAAACGGCTCTTAACTCTAGCCAATTGATTGGCCTGGAAGCTTCCTCCGGGGACCACGTGCCCTGGGCTATCATCCCCTGGGCGTGGGCGCCCCATCCCGATAGACTGGCATCTGTGGTGATGACAAATTGATCCGGGCACCTGAACGGGGATCCTCTGTCCATGGCCGGAGACTTCCACCACTTGAAGGATCTGCGAACACTCAGTGGGATGACAATGCGTCGATTTGAGTTGCTGTGCCCTGATCTCTGAAAAGGTAACAGGAGCCACTGGAGATCCCTAGCATGAAGGCGAGCCCAGGGAATGATGCCTATGCATGACACCATCTTCCCCAAAAGGGAAGATAGAGTGACTATGGAAACTGAAGAATTAGATAAAATGTTAGAAATTAACTCCACTATACTGAGTTTTCTCTCGGGAGAGAGAAAAACCTGGGAAGATTCTGAATCAATAATGGATCCCAGGTGAGAAATGGATGTGGAGGGTTGGAGGTGGCTCTTATCAAAGTTGATGGAAAATCCATGGTCCCGAAGGACTGACATGGTGACAGAAAGGTCTGTTTTCACTTTCTCTAGGGAGTTCCCATGAATTAAAATATCATCAAGATAACATAAAATGTGGATGGGAAACGCCCTGATATAGGCCGCCAGGGAGCCCAAGAGCTTTGTAAAGACCCGAGGGGCCGAGGAAAGGCCAAATGGCATCGCCCTATACTGGAAATGCCTGCCTTGAAAGGAAAAACGTAAAAATTTTCTGTGGCATTTGGCTATAGGAATGTGAAGGTAGGCCTCAGTGAGGTCTAAGGAGACCATGAAATCTCCCGAGTGAATGGCGGCCAAAATAGAAGACAAGGAGTGCATCTTAAACTTCCTATATTTGATGAATAAATTTAGTTTCTTTAAATCCAAAATAGCTCTCCAACCTCCGGAGGACTTTGGAACCATAAATAGGATGGAGTAAAAACCTAGGCCCTTCTGACCGGAAGGGACCGGTTGAATGGCTCTGATGGACAATAGATGAGAAATGGCCTCCTCCATACGGTTACAATCTGAGGATGACCTGGGAGAAGGGCAGGAAATAAAACGTTTAGGGGGAGGAGAAATAAATTCTAGAAGAAGGCCTGTTTGAACAGTGTCAATGACCCAAGGGTCCTTGGAGGTGAGACGCCAATTAGAGGCGAAATGAGCTAGGCGACCCCCTATGGGAATAGAGGTAGGATTACCATCTAGGTTTTTTTGAAGCCCTGTTAGAGGAAGCTCCCCTTTGGAAGCGAAACCCTCTACCCCTGGAGTTCCTACCTTGGGAACGAAAGCGGGGGGAATACTGACCTGGAGATCTCTGGTAGGAAGCCGCTTGATCTTGCTGGCGCCCTGAGCGACGAAAGGACTGCGTTTTGGTAGCCTTTTTTGTGGTTGGACCCAAAACTTTCTTCTTGTCCGTGGTTTCCGTGAGGAGTGGATCCAGAAGATCACCGAAGAGAAGGTCGCGCTTTAAGGGACCCTGGGATAACTGCCACTTTTGGCGAACTCCCGCTTGCCAAGGGCGAATCCATAGGAGTCTTCTTGCCGTAGTAGAAGCTGCAATAGCCTTAGCAGAAAACCTAGTAGATTGCAAGGTGGCATCAGCCACGTACTGGGCAGCTGCAAAAACCTTGTTGAAGTCTTGTTGACCTCTCAAGTCATCGGGAGGAATATGCTGTTGAAGTTGGCGAAGCCACAGCAGCATGGCTCTGGAGAAAAAGGAAGCCGCTGCAGAGCTTTTAGTGGCCCAGGAATCAGCGGTGAATCCTCTTTTGAGCATTTGCTCAATGCGCTTGTCCTCTGGGCGAAGGACTTCCTCCGCCTCGCCTGGCACAGCCGCTGCCGAGTGAAGAATCTTGACAGGTTCATCCGGTTTGGGAAAGGATAGAAGCTCTTCATAGGAAGAGGAAAGTTTGTACAACTTTCTGTCCTTGGTGGAGGGATTAAGGCCAGAGGCTGGAAATTCCCACTGTTTGAGTAAAGCATCTTTAAACAACTTAGGCATAGGAATTACCTCATTATCCTCCTGTTCCTCTGTGAAGTAAGGTAAATTCTCCTCCGGGGGATCAGTGGAAGTGGAGGCTTGTTTCTCCTGGGCCGCTAATCCCGTAGAAATTCTAGCTTTGAGGAGGAGAGATTTGAATAATTGAGAAGGAAAAATAGTAATAGGAGGAGGAACCTTTATTTGGGATTCCTCATCATCTGATAGGCCTTGAAAGGCATCCTCATCATCCTCTATATCCTCATATTCATCCTGGGAGGAATCTGAATCATCCTGAATAGGAGCTCTGACCGCTGGGGGAGAACCCAAGGGGCGGGAGGAGCGAGAAGGAGGAAGAGGTAAGGGAAGCTCATTGATGGTGGAGAGTTTGGCATCAATGGCTTTGGACAACACAGCAAAAATAGACTGGAACTCAGGAGGTAAACTGGAAATGTCAGCAGAAATGGCAGAAGAATCCCTAAAGGCCTGGGAGGATCCTGGCTGGGGGGAATCTTCAATAATATCTGGTTCCTCTGGACCTATGCCCCATAGGTTAGGTTGGGGTCTGTCTAGGTTTGGCTCATCCAGAGATAACACAGGGACCCCAGAAGGAGGCAGACTAGAAGCCTCTGGGGGGTCTTGACTACTGATTACTTGGGCCTGCACTTTCAAACGTTTTGCTGATTTGTCATGGATTTTTTGTAGGGCTAGGTCCCTTCTCTTCTCGGCCCTGGTGACCTTGGTCGGGGGGCGGGCCCCAGGAGAAGAGGAGGAAGAGGCCTGGGGGATACTAGTAATTTCATCGCCTGTAGGCCTGGCCTCTCTGGGACCTTTAGTTGTGCCTCTCTTGGGAAAAGTAGCCATAGTCTGACAATTAACAGAAGACAAGGCTGAGCCAATAACTGAATAATAAGGAGAAGAATTTCAAGGACTTCCCAAGAGGAAAGGATCCTGCTTCGAGGCCTCGAAGCTGCTGAAACTTGAGGACAATCTGGGCAAACCCAGAGTTCGTGCCCCCAAACCCAGCGGGGCCAGCCTCCCTAAACTTTATAATTAAGTAAACCAAGGCACTCTGGTTGGAGGCTTAGCCGGTGGAGAATTTAGCCTGGGACCCCCAAGGCCCGCTCCGGGATCCACGCGGTGGACTGAGGCCTACACGGCTGGCAGGGGGCCAACACGAGAGGCCTAGATTTAAAAAGGGCGTGAAGGCCTTCGCGCCGAAAAAGATCGCTGCGTAAAATTTCTTAAAGGGGAAGCGATCGACTAAGTCCAGGAGACTAGAAGGCGTCTCACTCCGCAGGAGGTATTTCTTAAGCCCTTAAATATTTTTGTATACAATAATAATCAATAATTCAATTGGTAAATACTTGCACCAGGACCTCCAGGCCAAAGGATTAGAAGAATCCACAAGCGGCCGCAGGAATCGTAACCGGCAAAACCGCCGGGGGAAAACGAAACCGCAACTTCTCCCAAGGAAAAAAGGCCTAGCCGCTTTTTTTCTTTCTCTCTTTTAAACGGCTGGCGCAATTAGTGCAAGTAAATAATAAAAGACAATAAATCTTACTACTTTTTGAAGGAAAAGATCGAAGGGAAGGTGTTAGAATGTTGAACGAGCTATCACAATACAACCGCAGGATATGCGAACTGAGCGAATTCTGGGGAAGGGGCGGATCCGGCAAGCTTTTTTAATACTAGGCTCAGTTCCACCGGATTGGACATGAGCAACCCGTGTGACTGCTGGACCCGCTCCTTCAGTACGGAGAATTTTTGGTATAAAGAACATTGTTTTGAATTTTCAAAAGTGTGTGTGTCTGAAATTTGTACCTGTGAATTTTGGGGAGGAGTCTGCCAGAGAGCCCAACAGAACAGAATATTATTATATCTTTCTATACCACCAATAAGTATTTGACAAAACAAACAAACAAATAAATAAGTAAGTAAAATAAGATAAAAAACAGTTTCCTAGTGGCTTTATAACAGTTCTGTATGGCCGCAAAGCAAGTCATCACAGGCAGAGCATCAATTTTACAAATGATTTTTTGGGGTGGCTGTTAAGGAAGCATTGCAGTCGTTAAGCAAACCCATTGTTCACTGTAGGTGGGGTTGTTGTTGGGTTTTTTTGGTACAGAATGAAGCGAATCAGCAGCGAGATAAGTTAGAATCCACCCCAGTTGTAGCAATTTTAAACTTTTATCAATCGTTGCTCAAGGTATCGTTTAAACAAGAACCAAACATTTGGTAAAGGCAACTATTCTGAGTTTTTCTTTTCTTTTAAATATTTTTATTAATTTTCCACTTAAAAAAAGAAAACACAATAGTAAGTACAGAAGAAAATAAAAGAAAATTAAATTAATAATAATATATATAGATATTAGCATTATATTAGGTTTAAAGTCACTATATTTATAGTATATTAATTATACACTAGACTATAATTTGTCTCAAGTATATTTATTTATTTATTTATGTATTGATTGATTGATTGTTAGAGTTGAAAGGGACCATGCAGGTCATCAAGTCCATATTTTATCTGAGTTTTTGTTTGTTTTCATTTAGTTTGCGAGTACAGCATTCAGGGAACGCTTTTTCGAACTGTAAATTATTCTTAAAATCAATTTGTGGTGGTTTGGGAGGCGAAGCGCCGTCGCCCAGCTGTCACCTTCAGAAACAGCCAGGGCACTTCTCGGTGGTCTCCCGAACGCCGAACTCAGAAGTTCGGGAAAAGTTCGGGAAAAGACCGGGAAGCCCCCCAGCTGTTCCGGAAGGTGAAAGCTGGGCGGCGGCGCTTCCTGGCACTCTCCTGAACCCAAATCTGAACCCGAATGTTTGCCGAACGTTTGCAAAAATTCAGGTTCGGTATAACGAACCTCGCAAAGTTTGGTATGAACCCGAACTTTGCAAGTTTGGTTCGCCTAACACTACTCTTTAGTTGTTATTCTCTGTGAAGAATGTTTTTCCAGCCCTAAATCTTTGCAGCCTTTTTTTATTGTTCTTTTTAAAAAAAAATATTTATTGATTATTAACATTAAAAAGAAGACAAAACAAATACAAAACAAAGACTAAAGACAAAAATAAAACAAACATAAATTTGCCAACCTACTTGTTGGCATTGCAACTACAGCTTTCAAACTATTATTTTCTACATTCATTTACATGAGTCTTGGCCGTGTTAATTTCATACTTATGTCCAGTATTCCCCCCCCCCGCTCCCCCCAAAAAGGAATAATTCATTGCTCTTCTTGCTCCGAATAGCAAGAATCCAGCACAAATGTTTATCAGGAATTGTTAAAACTATGAAACATAGAAATATAGAAGACTGACGGCAGAAAAAGACCTCATGATCCATCTAGTTTGCCCTTATACTATTTTCTGTATTTTATGTTAGGATGAATAAAACAGGAACCGCCTGACCCTCCAGCCGAAACATGCAAAACAATGTCGTTTGGCGGGGCCCAGGGGAAGAGCCTTCTCTGTGGCAGCCCCGGCCCTCTGGAACCAACTTCCCCCAGAGATTAGAATTGCCCCCACCCTCCTCGCCTTTCGTAAGCTCCTTAAAACCCACCTCTGCCGTCAGGCATAGGGGAACTGAGATATTCTTTCCCCCTAGGCCTTTACAATTTACGCATGGTATGTTTGTTTGTATGTATGTTTGGTTTTACAATAAGGGTTTTTAAAGTTGTTTTAATATTGGATTTACATGCTGTTTTTCATTACTGTTGTTAGCCGCCCTGAGTCTACGGAGAGGGGTGGCATACAAATCCAATAAATAAAATAAAATAAAATAAAATAAATAAAATAAAATAATAGTCTCTTTTCTTTTATGTACACTGAGGGTAGATGCACCAAGACAAATGCCTTGTGTGTCCAATCACACTTGGCCAATAAAGAATTCTATTCTATTGTATTCTATTCTATATTTCCATCCCAGGATGATGATCCTGTGGTTTCAACCTTAGGATAAACAAGAATCATGCAGGCATCATCGGGAAGCCACCCGACTGGGTCATCTAAATAAATAATAGTTAGGTTTGCATTTCCCTTCTTGGAAGTGACTTTCACACACACGTGCACACACCCAGCTGGATGGGCCTGTTGACACTTTTTCACAGCAAACCCTGACAAGGCCAACCTGCACCACCACCACACATGCTGGTGATGTCACCTTACAGCTGTCATAATGACATATCTGATTTCCAACATCTGATAGAAGAACGGAAGTCGGTGAATTGGCAGGATAACTGGTTCTATAATGATTGGTTGTATAAACAGAGGCATAGAATCAAAAATCACATGAAGTATATTAGGAACGTTTTATAAAGCCTTAGTAAGATCACACCTGGGGTACTGGACCTGAGGGGGGCACAGTGGTTAGAGTGCAGTACTGCAGGCTACTTCAGCTGACCACTAGTTCAAATCTCACCTGCTCAGCCTTCCATCCTTCCGAGGTAAAATAGCAATAGCAAAAGCATTTAGAAATATATACCACGTCACAGTTCTTTACAGCCCTCTCTAAGTGGTTTACAGAGTATAAGCATATTGCCCCCAACATTTAAAATTGGATTTAGGATTATAGAAACATAGAAGACTGACGGCAGAAAAAGACCTCATGATCCATCTAGTCTGCACTTATACTATTTTTTGTATTTTATCTTAGGATGGATATATGTTTATGCTAGGCATGTTTAAATTCAGTTACTGTGGATTTACCAATCACGTCTGCTGGAAGTTTGTTCCAAGCATCTACTACTCTTTCAGTAAAATATTTTCTCATGTTGCTTTTGATCTTTCCCCCAATTAACTTCAGATTGTGTCCCCTTGTTCTTGTGTTCACTTTCCTATTAAAAACACTTCCCTCCTGAACCTTATTTAACCCTTTGACATATTTAAATGTTTCGATCATGTCCCCCTTTTCCCTTCTGTCCTCCAGACTATACAAATTGAGTTCATTAAGTCTTTCCTGATACGTTTTATGCTTAAGACCTTCCACCATTCTTGTAGCCCGTCTTTGGACCCGTTCAATTTTGTCAATATCTTTTTGTAGGTGAGGTCTCCAGAACTGAACACAGTATTCCAAATGTGGTCTCACCAGCAGTGTTCCCTCTAATTTTTTTGGGGGGTGGGCGGAAAAGTATAGTGTCTGAGCGGCAGTCCCTTCGGGACTGGGCGGCACAGAAATAATAAACAAACAAACAAACAAACAAACTGGAGGGGTTGGGAGTGGGAGGCACTGTTCTTCAGTGGTTCTCCTCCTACCTCTCCGGTCGGTCGCAGTTGGTGTTAGTGGGGGGTCAGAGGTCGACCCCGAGGTTTCTCCCTTGTGGGGTGCCTCAGGGGTCGGTCCTCTCCCCCCTGCTATTTAATATCTACATGAAACCGCTGAGTGAGATCATCCAAGGGCATGGGGTGAGGTATCATCAATATGCCGATGATACCCAGTTGTACATCTCCACCCCATGTCCAGTCAACGAAGCAGTGGAAGTGATGTGCCGGTGCCTGGAGGCTGTTGGGGCCTGGATGGGTGTCAACAAACTCAAACTCAACCCAGGCAAGACGGAGTGGCTGTGGGTTTTGCCTCCCAAGGACAATTCTATCTGTCCGTCCATTACCCTGGGGGGGGAATTATTGACCCCCTCAGAGAGGGTCCGCAACTTGGGCGTCCTCCTCGATCCACAGCTCACATTAGAAAAACACCTTTCAGCTGTGGCGAGGGGGGCGTTTGCCCAGGTTCGCCTGGTGCGCCAGTTGCGGCCCTATTTGGACCGGGAGTCATTGCTCACAGTCACTCATGCCCTCATCACCTCGAGGCTCGACTACTGTAACGCTCTCTACATGGGGCTACCTTTGAAAAGTGTTCAGAAACTTCAGATCGTGCAGAATGCAGCTGCGAGAGCAATTATGGGCTTCTCCAAGTATGCCCATATCACTCCAACAGTCCGCAGTCTGCATTGGCTGCCGATCAGTTTCCGGTCACAATTCAAAGTGTTGGTTATGACCTATAAAGCCCTTCATGGCACCGGACCAGAATATCTTCGGGACCGCCTCCTGCCGCACGAATCCCAGCGACCGGTTAGGACCCACAGAGTTGGCCTTCTCCGGGTCCCGTCGACTAAACAATGTCGTCTGGCGGGACCCAGGGGAAGAGCCTTCTCTGTGGGGGCCCCGACCCTCTGGAACCAGCTCCCCCCTGAGATTAGGATTGCCCCCACCCTCCCTGCCTTTCGTAAACTCCTTAAGACCCACCTTTGCCGTCAGGCATGGGGGAACTAAAACACCTCCCCCTTGCCCATGTTGTTTTGTTGATTGATTGACTGTGTGCCTGTTTTTTATATATACTGTTTTTTATGAGATTATTAATTTAAATTGGAACTGGATGGGTGGGCATTGGATTTGGTATTGTGTACTGTACTGTTTTTTATTATTGTTGTGAGCCGCCCCGAGTTTGCGGAGAGGGGCGGCATATAAATCCAATAAACCTAACCAAACAAACAAACAAACAAACAAAAACCCCACCCTGTTTTGCCTCAGAGAATTTCAAAATAAAATACTGTACAGTGTGTCTATAACAGTGAGCTCATAATAGGGCAACTCTATCAATATCAAAATGCCACTTAAATAGTTGAGCTAGTTTCAAACTAGATTTTGATTTTCTTTCTCTCTTCCTTACTCCCATTCTTTTTCTTTCTCTTTTCCTTCCTCTCTTTTTTCTATCTGTTTCTCTCTCTTCCTCTCTTCCTCTCTCTCTCCTTCCCTCTCACTCTTTCCCTCTCGGCTTCTGGGCAGGTTTGGAAAACTCTGAGTTGATGATGATTTTTAAGTCAGCGATTGCTCACTGCTCAGCTTAGAGGGAACTATGCTCACCAGTGCTCTATATAGCGGGATCACAATCTCCCTCTTCCTGCTTGTTATACTGTTGTTATACTATATTATTGTTTTTTATATGCTGTAAAAAATAATTTATTAGATATTTATTATTATTATTTATTATTGTATGCCACTCCTCTCCGAAGACTCAGAGCGGCTCATAACAAATCATCCCATGTCTTTGAAGAAGGGTGGTATATAAATCCAATCAATCAATCAATCAATACATTCTTGTACACGTTTTGACAAACAAGCAAACTGATGGAAAGAAGGAGGCAAACAAATTTTGCGAAGGGCATTAAAAAAAAGCCCTATGCTTATTCAAATATTATGAGCAGACAAGCGGATCCATTAAGGAGTTAGAAAATAATATTATTATTTTTCCACAGGAACTAACCAGAGAGAAGGATGTTCCTGACTCCAAACAGACCCTGCAAAGTCTGCTGCCACCTAGGGACACAAGTCAGCAATGACAGTATCCACCTGTCTTCTGCAACTGAAGAGCAGGCATAACAATACAAGAAATAGTTAAGCCAGCAAAAGACGAGTTGTTTATATGAGAATTAGAATGTTAAAAGCATTACCTTACTGAAAAGAAAGGAAGAAAAAAGACAGCTCCAGCCATAGCTGCATCTATTCCTCTTAAAACAATAATCTGCTTTTTTACCTTCTAGACCTCAGCTACCGGTATTAGGAATTTTCAACATCAACAGAAATTGGAAGAAAGCCAGAGAAAGTCTTCAATACAAAATGGGATCTGTAGCTTTTTAATGTGGTTTCTTGCTCTAGGTGAACCACTAATTCCTGATTTCCAGCCAAATATGGAACAAGTGAAAACTATTTTTAAACAACAGCAGATATTGAACACAACAAAAAGATTAAAAATGTGAATCCTTTAAAAAAAAAAAGACATCTTCATTTATCATTGATTTTGCTCTAAAACAGGTGCGTTCAATCTTGGCAACTTAAAGGCTTGTGGACTTCAACTCCCAGAGTTCCTCAGCAAGCCAAGCTGAAAATGGTGTAGGGCAGAGGTAGGCAAAGTTGGCTCTTCTATGACATGTGGACTTCAACTCCCAGAATTCCTGAGCTAGCATGATGGCCTCGGGAATTCTGGGAGTTGAAGTCCACAAGTCATAGACTTTGCCTACCCCTGGTATAGGGACCCCTGGTTGAATGGGGGGCTGGACTAGATGACCTACAGGGTCCCTTCCAAATTCTAACAATCTGCAATCTGAAACCAATTTTGGGATTTCAGAAACAGATCTGATCCGACTGCAGAAATATTGTGGGTTTTTTTTAAAAGTATAGGGTTATTCATATTTGACCATTTATTATGTGCCAAAATTAAAATTAAAAGGCAAATACTGTATAAGATGATATTTTTTTTCAGAATATTTATTATTCGTACTTTAGAGTAGTTTAAATATCTATTATTTATTTATTTTTATTTTATTTATTTATTTATTCATTTGTCCAATTCACAAATACATAGGAAGAAAAATAGACATGTAGTAATATATATATAAGGGTAAAGTGAACTTAGAGGAGAGGATATATGAAAGAAAGAAAATATATATGATAAGTGAGACAATTGGACAGGGGACGAAAGGCACACCAGTGCACTTATGTACGCCCCTTACTGGCCTCTTAGGAACCTGGAGAGGTCAATCATGGAGAGTCTAAGAGATAAATGTTGGGGGTTAGGGGTTGACACAATGGAGTCCGGTAATGAGTTCCACGCTTTGATAACTCGATTGTTGAAATCATATTTTTTACAGTCAAGTTTGGAGCGGTTCGTATTAAGTTTGAATCTGTTGCATGCTCTTGTGTTGTTGCGGTTGAAGCTGAAGTAGTCATTGACTGGTAGGACATTGCAGCATATGATCTTGTGGGCAATACTCAAATCGTGTTTTAGGCGCCGTAGTTCTAGGCTTTCTAGGCCCAGGATTGTTAGTCTATTTTTGTAGGATATTCTGTTTCCAGTGGAGGAGTGAAGGGCTCTTCTGGTGAAGTATCTTTGGACATTTTCAAGGGTGTTGATGTCTGAGATGTGATATGGGTTGCAGACAGATTTAAATTAGAGAGACTTTGTTGTGTTTTATTATTATCTCTGGACTGAAAAAAGTTAGAGATCACTTTTGCTATGTATTTATTTGATGTATATACAAGTTGGGCAGCATATAAATCCAAATAGATAGATGATAGATAGATAGATAGATAGATAGATAGATAGATAGATAGATAGATAGATAGATAGATAGATAGATTTTTCTTCTTTTGGGGGGGTCACTTTTTCCTGATATCCTCACTCCACTTTTCCCCTTTATGTTAATTTGTGTTTTAATATTTGCTTTCAAAACTTAATTAACATATTTTTAAAATTAAAAACAGGTTAAGAAGGGTGACCATGATGTGTGATTTTTAGCTCTGCCAAAATGTGTGTCGGAGGAGGAAGCTTTGATCACAGCATTTGTGGGTGGCATTTTGACTTTTTTTCAACCACACCCTGCCAGACACCTTGGAAAATAAGCGTGGTTTACTCACAGTATTATCTTCTCTCTATTTTCATTAACTGATACAACCCACACGTGTCCCATATAGCTTGGGTTGCGGGCAAAGAGAATTCAAAAGTGGATCATCCATAGCAATAGAAATAGAACTTAGACTTATATACTGCTTCAGTGCTTTACAGACTAGCCAAGCGGTTTACAGAGAGTAACCATATTGTCCCCAACAATCTGGGTCCTCATTTTACCGACCTTGGAAGGATGGAAGCAGTGATGGGCTCCTACGGGTACGGTCAGGTACGCAGAACTGGTAGAAAAAATTTGGTCAAGTGCGCAGAACCAATAGGAAAAAAAAATGAATCCCCCCCCCCCCCCTTTTCTGGGCTCTGGGTATGTTTTTCCTATGGCAATAAATGAAACATAGAAACATAGAAACATAGAAACATAGAAACATAGAAACATAGAAGTCTGACGGCAGAAAAAGACCTCATGGTCCATCTAGTCTGCCCTTATACTATTTTCTGTATTTTATCTTAGGATGGATATATGTTTATCCCAGGCACGTTTCAATTCAGTTACTGTGGATTTATCTACCACATCTGCTGGAAGTTTGTTCCAAGGATCTACTACTCTTTCAGTAAAATAATATTTTCTCATGTTGCTTTTGATCTTTCCCCCAACTAACTTCAGATTGTGTCCCCTTGTTCTTGTGTTCACTTTCCTATTAAAAACACTTCCCTCCTGGACCTTATTTAACCCTTTAATATATTTAAATGTTTCGATCATGTCCCCCCTTTTCCTTCTGTCCTCCAGACTATACAGATTGAGTTCATTAAGTCTTTCCTGATACGTTTTATGCTTAAGACCTTCCACCATTCTTGTAGCCCGTCTTTGGATGAGGTTGAATATGTATAATTTTAGAAGAGCTGTGAGTGTGTGTGTGTGTGTGTGTGTGTACATACACATACAGTTTATGCAGTAGATAATACATATTTTTGTGTGCCTGTGTGTAATATGTATGTACACATATGTTCTATAAATATAGAATTAAATAGTATATTTAATTTAAATTAATATACTGTATATTAATTTATAATATATAATATAATTATTTATATATAATATAATTATAATATATAATATAATTATAAATATATAATAATTAACCTAGAGGTTAATTCTCTGCCTTACAAGGCAGAAGCTGCCGGATCAAATCCCAGTAAGGGTGTGGCTAGGTGATGAGGCCAGAACAAGGCCGAAATTTTAATTTTAAAATTTCAGCAAAAAACATGGAATACATATAGAATATAGTTGTTGGCTATGAATGAATTAATTGCCTTGAAATGGTCCGGGGTTGGGCCTAGAGGCAAAAAGGAGCTGTGACGTTCCTTCAATATACCAGGGTGATCCGACATAAAAAACATATAGCCCCTCCCTGGTACAGAGCTGAAAGGATCAGGTCTGGTGGCCCAGAGGTTAATTCTCTGCCTTACAAGGCAGAAGCTGCTGGATCAAATCCCAGTATGGGTGTGGCTAGCTGATGAGGCCAGAACAAGGCTGAAATGGTGCCATCCTAGTCTCCCTTAATTTTAAAATCTCAGCAAAAAACTAAATTAAATAGTATATTTTGGATGTAAATAGACAGGGAAATTGTATCTCTTTGAGGTGAGGAGAGGCCAGGTACCCTAAGCTTAAGCCTAACCCTTGATGTGAGTGACATCTCCGTTCCATCCTCAGTCCAGGTGAAAGATACTGCAAAATCCCCATTCCCTCCCCACTCTGGGGCTAGCTAGAGGTGGTATTTGCTGGTTCTCCGAACTCAAATTTCCGCTACTAGTTCCCCAGAACCTGCCCAAACCTGCATCTATCCACCCACCTACCCTTCCGTCCCCTGTCCTATTGCTCTCCTACATCTCCTATACCTTTCTTCTTCTTCTTCTTTTTTGAGAGTAATACCTTGTCATTTATTATGGTTATATTATGTTATAAAACAAGGCTTATCTGTGTAAGAATCAGCTGATTATTTTTTTAATATAAATGAAGAACCAAAATAAATTTACTTTTTCTCTTGTTGCTCTGTGAATTTACAGGGGGGAAAAATGAACAAATTGAATACATTCTTAATGAGCATATTATATAAAATATTTCCCTTTCTGTGTTCATAGTTGACATCTTTTTTTAAATAATGTATTTATTAATTTTTTTCCCTTTTAAAAACAATACACAATCATATTTACAGATGAATCCGCATCATATATACATTTCTATATATATTCCTTTACCTTTCTTCTATTCCTATATCTCTTCTTCTATTCTTTCATTGATATGTTCTATCCCTATATCTTCTCTTCTATTCTTTCTTAGATAATCCTGGGCCTAGAAAGCTTAGAACTACGTCGCCTAAAACACGATCTAAGTATTGCCCACAAGATCATATGCTGCAACGTTCTACCTGTCAATGACTATTTCAGCTTCAATCGCAACAACATAAGAGCACGCAACAGATTCAAACTTAATATTAACCGCTCCAAACTTGACTGTAAAAAATATGACTTCAGCAACCGAGTTGTCGAAGCGTGGAACTCATTATCTGACTCAGTAGTGTCAATCCCTAACCCCCAACATTTTTCCCTTAGACTATCCACGACTGACCTCTCCAGGTTCCTTAGAGGTCAGTAAGGGGCATGCATAAGTGCACCAGTGTGCCTTCTGCCCCCTGTCCAATTGTCTCTCCTTATCTCCTTTATCTTTTCTTCCTTTCAAATATGTTCACCTATACTTTTATATCTTTTCTTCTATTCTTTTCTTTACTTATATTATTACATATCTTACATGTGTATTATGTATTGGACTAAATAAGTAAGTAAGTAAGTAAGTAAGTAAGTAAATAAATAAATAATATTTTACTATGAGTATCTCCTCTATAACCTTCATCATGTATTTTACTATGTGTATACCCACTAAAACCCTCATTGTATATTGGACAAAATCAATAATAAATAAATAAAAAGTTTACCATAATTTGCAAAGTACACAGACCTGGTCAACCAAACTTCAAACATGTTGCACATAGTAAATTGAGAACTACAGCCCTCACAGGCTGGCAATCAACCCCCAGCCAGTCTGCACGGGTTTGGGGCTTTCAAATTCAAGCCTACAATGTGGAAAAGAAAAACAACAACACAAGCACAAGAACCATTAATCCATCCAGACGCCCACTCCCTCTTTCACAAAGCATTCCAAGCCAGGCGGGCTGCAGCTCGTAAATCTCTGCACGTCCCTAGGAGCACCAACGAACCCAGGGGACCCCTCCCTTCGCTTTCTCTTTTCTCCTTCTTTCGTCCCCCACCTCCTTTCCTCCCTCCACCCCCAGAAACACACCCAACCACACCACAAGATTAGAGCCGGAGGGGAAACTCTTGCTATTGTCTTTCTTTTTGACATGTGGCATTCGGGCTCGGTGTGTTATTGCAAACCCTCCCTTGGACACACCCCAGAGACTATATTTGTGAAACCGCAACCAAACCCACCCAGCCTCTGCTGCAACAGCTCAAGCTTTGCAATCCACAGTTCTTTTTCCAAGATTTATCTTGGGGGAATTGTCAAGATCCCACCCACTCTCCCTTTCCAGCTTCCATTCCTCCACTGTGAAAACTGGGCTTAGAAACATAGAAACATAGAAGACTGACGGCAGAAAAAGACCTCATGGTCCATCTAGTCTGCCCTTGTACTATTTCCAGTATTTTATCTTGGGATGGATAGATGTTTATCCCAGGCATGTTTCAATTCAATTACTGTGGATTTACAAACCATGTCTGCTGGAAGTTTGTTCCAAGCATCTACTACTCTTTCAGCCAAATAATATTTTCTCACGTTACTTCTAATCTTTCCCCCAACTAACCTCAGATTGTACCCCACCTTGTTCTTGTGTTCACTTTCCTATTAAAAACACTTCCCTCCTGAACATATTTAAGTGTTTCAATCATGTCCCTTCTGTCCTCCAGACTATACAGGGGACCTGAAATGGACATCTAGTTATAAGGCCATTGCAACACTGCTTTGTATACAATTAGCTAGATTTGTGTGTCGATGTTTACTTCTCTCCTGTCAAGTTCTCATGGCATACTAAATAATAATTTTAAGGGGTCGTGATTTCTGACAGTCTCAAAATGGGTGAATAGTGCATTCAGGCGGTAGGAAAAGCAAGTAGGATGCTTGGCTGCATAGCTAGAGGTATAACAAGCAGGAAGAGGGAGATTGTGATCCCCTTATATAGAGCGCTGGTGAGACCACATTTGGAATACTGTGTTCAGTTCTGGAGACCTCACCTACAAAAAGATATTGACAAAATTGAACAGGTCCAAAGACGGGCTACAAGAATGGTGGAAGGTCTTAAGCATAAAACGTATCAGGAAAGACTTCATGAACTCAATCTGTATAGTCTGGAGCAGAGGTCCCCAACCGCCGGTCCGCGGACCGGGACCGGGCCGTTGGGGTTTTCCAGCCGGTCCGCGGCGCCGCTGCCCTCCCGGCAGAGGACATTATGCAGGACAGGGTGGGGCGTCGGGCAGGGCGGGGAGAATCAGGAGGCTCCTTTGGCGGCTGGGGGCTGCCTGGCTTTGTGATTTTGGCTGGGGGGAGTTAGGAAGGTCCTACTTCTCCCCCCCCCCAGCCAAAAACTCAAAGCCTATCTGCTGGATACGGGCGATGAGCGGGACGAGCGGCGCCGAAGCCTGTGGCTGTGGCAGCTGCTGCAAGAGGCTTCCGCGCCGCTCTGTCCCACTCATCGCCCGTATCCAGCAGATAGGCTTTGAATTTTTGGCTGGGGGGTGGAGAAGTAGGACCTTCCTAACTCCCCCCCCCCCAGCCAAAATCACAAAGCCAGGCAGCCCCCAGCCGCCAAAGGAGCCTCCTGATTCTCCCCGTCCTGTGGAGAAGTGTGGAGGGCTGCGTCGCTAAGCTCCACCCCTCCATAACCCCACCCCCATATGACCAAAGCCCCGCCCCCCGGGCCGTGGAAAATTGGTCTAGCTTAAAGCCGGTCCCTGGTGCAAAAAAGGTTGGGGACCTCTGGTCTGGAGGACAGAAGGGAAAGGGGGGGACATGATCGAAACATTGAAATATGTTAAAGTGTTAAACAAGGTTCAGGAGGGAAGTGGTTTCAATAGGAAAGTAAGCACAAGAACAAGGGGACACAATCTGAAGTTAGTTGGGGGAAAGATCAAAAGCAACGTGAGAAAATATTATTTTACTGAAAGAGTAGTAGATGCTTGGAACAAACTTGCAGCAGATGTGGATGGTAAATCCAGTCAGTGAATTTAAACATGCCTGGGATAAACATATATCCATCCTAAAATAAAATACAGGAAATAGTATAAGGGCAGACTAGATGGACCATGAGGTCTTTTTCTGCTGTCAATCTTCTATGTTTGTATGAAGTCTTAGAGTTGCCATGTTTGGGGACCTCGGCTATAAGGAAACAACTAGGAACAAACAGGAATCTGAGATTTTGCTCCCCTCTTCAGAATAAGAATCTCAGATGACCAGACAAGGAGCCAAAACAATTGGGAAAGGGAGGGCGGGAGGGAGGGGATGGGCTCGAGTTTGTTCCCTGATGCAGGAAATGAATAAAACAAGAACCGCCTGACCCTCCAGCCGAAACATGCAATTTTTGGACTTAATTGCACGCTTGCATGTAATGGGATGCTCATAACAAGCAGGTTCGATTTGCTAAAATTTCTACCCCAGCCGTTCCTCTCTTCCCTATTTATACATCCTGGCCTCCCCTTTCCCCATAATTTTAACACTCCCCGTTGGGTGGGTGCGGACAGCTGTGGAGGTCCTGAAAGAAAAGGGACAGAATTAAAACACGAATTGGCGGCGATGACTTTCCTAAGAGTGAAACCACCAAAAAGGACGCTGCAACGGAGTCGCGGTCCTCGACATGCAATCATTTGTTCAGTGACCGTTTGACGTTAAAGCAGCTTCTATAGCTGGTTTCGTACTAAATGCTCTCTATATGGGGCTACCTCTACATTAATGACTTTTGTGATTACATCACAAGCAACTGTGTCCTCTTCGCCGACGATGTAAAACTCTTCAACACCACCGATAACACAACTACTCTCCAAAAAGACCTGAACTCTGTTTCTGAGTGGTCCAACACATGGCAACTCCAAATCTCAACTAGCAAATGCTCTGTCCTACACATTCAACCGCAACAACACAAGAGCATGCAACAGATTCAAACTTAATATGAACCGCTCCAAACTTGACTGTAAAAAATATGATTTCAACAATTGAGTTATCGAAGCGTGGAACTCATTGCCAGACTCAATTGTGTCAACCCCTAACCCCCAATATTTCTCCCTTAGACTCTCCACGATTGACCTCTCCAGGTTCCTAAGAGGCCAGTAAGGGGCGTACATAAGTGCACTGGTGTGCCTTTCGTCCCCTGTCCAATTGTCTTTCCTTTCTCTCACTTATCATATATATTTTCTTTCTTTCATATATCCTCTCCTCTAAGTTCACTTTCACCCTTATATATATTACTGGTAGGATGTCACATGTAGTTCCAGCTGAGAAACATTATAGAATGACTGTTTAATGCAAAGGGCGGGTTTTAAAAGTCCAAATACTGTACAGTGATACCTCATCTTACGAACCCCTCGTCATACAAACTTTTCAAGATACGAACCTGGGGTTTAAGATATTTTTGCCTCTTCTTCCGAACTATTTTCACCTTACGAACTTGCGCCGCCGCTGGGATGCCCCACCTCCGGACTTCCGTTGCCAGCCAAAGCGCCCGTTTTCGCACTGGTGGGATTCTCCTGAGGGTCCCCTCCATGGGAAACCCCACTTCTGGATTTTGCGATGCTGTAGGGGAATCCCAGCAGGGGAATCCCACCAGCGCGAAAATGAGTGATTCGGCTGGCAACAGAAGTCCGGAGCTGGGGTTTCCCAGCGAGGAAAGCCTCAACGAAATCACAGCTTCGGCTGGCAAAAGGGGTGAATTTTGGACTTGCATACATTAATTGCTTTTCCATTGATTTTTATGGGAAACATTGTTTTGTTTTACGAACTTCACCCTGGAACCAATTAAGTTCGTAAGACAAGGTATCACGGTACTCATTAAATACATAAAAAAATATCTTTCCTCTACTTCACGGAAATTCGTTTTTCACAGGTGGTCTTGGAACGCATCCCCTGCAAAAAACGAGGGATCACTGTACAGTGATACCTCATCTTACAAACGCCTCGTCATACAAACTTTTCGAGATACAAACCTGGGGTTTAAGATTTTTTTTGCCTCTTCTTACAAACTATTTTCACCTTACAAACCCACTGCCGCCGCTGGGATGCCCCGCCTCCGGACTTCCGTTGCCAGCGAAGCACCCATTTTTGCACTGCTGGGATTCCCCTGAGGCTCCCTTCCATGGGAAACCCCACCTCCAGACTTCCATGTTTTTGTGATGCTGCAAGGGAATCCCAGCAGGGGAATCCCAGCAGCGCAAAAATGGGCACTTAGCTGGCAACGGAAGTCCAGAGGTGGGGTTTCCCAGCGAGGGGAGCCTCAGTGAAATCGCAGCATTGCAAAAACACAGAGGTCCAGAGGTGGGGTTTCCTATGGAGGGGAGCCTCAGGGGAATCCCAGCAGTGCAAAAACGGGCGCTTTGGCTGGCAAAAGGGGTGAATTTTGGGCTTGCACGCATTAATCGCTTTTCCATTGATTCCTATGGGAATCATTGTTTCGTCTTACAAACTTTTCACCTTAAGAACCTCGTCCCGGAACCAATTAAGTTTGTAAGACAAGGTATCACTGTATATCCTTCATTGTATATTATTGTGTATTGGACAAAATAAATAAATAAAATAAAAATTTATCTTCTGCTCCTAACCGGGTATTTCAAATGGTGACATGTGGGCTGGAGGTCAGCCGGCCAGAGTCCACGCCGGCTGAGTAGACCGCCAGAGAAGGGAAGAAGGAGGATCTTGAATTGCCAACTGTGGTGCTCAGGAAGACACAAATTGCACACTCCCTTCCCAAAATTACAGGGGTCTCCTTTGGGGGAGAAAAAGAGAAGGAAACTCACAAGGAGCTCCATTAGAGTTAATGGGATCCATCTTAAAAATAGAGAATTTCTCTGAAAGCCTTTTTGTTAGGAATTTGGGACAAGAGATATCCCAAGCAAACACTTCATGTAATGACACACATAATCACTGCCACAAGAACGACATATGCTCAGAACTGAAAAAGTCAAGAAATCCCGTCGGAAAAGCAAATAATAGAAAAAATCTATAGGTGCGCGGAGATGGACGAGATGACAAGAGACATCAAAGGCACGAAAGCAGATGAAAAAAACAAACTTTGGGATAAATGGTACAACTGGATTGAGAAGAGAATAATTGAAAGAGATGACGAGAAATCAAACCATATTTAGATAATAACAGATGAAACATACAAATACTAAAGTTTAATAAATAAGAAGGAAAAGGGGGAACATGATCGAAACATTTAAATATGTTAAAGGGTTAAATAAGGTTCAGGAGGGAAGTGTTTTTAATAGGAAAGTGAACACAAGAACAAGGGGACACAATCTGAAGTTAGTTGGGGGAAAGATCAAAAGCAACGTGAGAAAATATTATTTTACTGAAAGAGTAGTAGATCCTTGGAACAAACTTCCAGCAGACGTGGTTGGTAAATCCACAGTCACTGAATTTAAACATGCCTGGGATAAACATATATCCATTGTAAGATAAAATACAGGAAATAGTATAAGGGCAAGATTAGGTCTTTTTCTGCCGTCAGTCTTCTATGTTTCTATGTTTCTAAAGTTTAATAAATCAAATTCATTTTATATCTTTGTGGATGAAAGTAACTGACCAAATTTGAAATTGTTGCATATTGATTCAGAAATGGGTTATGATCTGCACATGTTTGTTTGTTTGTTTGTTTGTTCATTCATTCTGTTTTTATGCCGCCTTTCCCTTTAGACTCAGGGCATCTTACAACATATTAGCAATAGCACTTTTTAACAGAGCCAGCATATTGCCCCCACAATCCGGTTTTTTTGCATTTCCTAGTATTCCTTATCTTACTGCTCTTCTAGCCATTCCGATTCATTTTAGCTCCTTAAACTTGAACAGTTCTTTGTCTTTTTAAATTTACTATTATCTGTCTTTTCTGTTTAGCAAATTTTCCTTTTGACTAGTATTTTTGGCAACTTTGATCATTGCAAGAAATGCCTAAAATAGAATATCTGGATATTGCATGTAATGATTAAAATAGTGGGAAGACTTGCCTTCAGGAAATTATTGATGTAGCAAAAACTTCAGAAGAGAAGGATTTAGGGGCAGTGATTTCTGATAGTCTCAAAATGGGTGAGCAGTGTGGTCGGGCAGTAGGAAAAGCAAGTAGGATGCTTTGCTGCATAGCTAGAGGTATAACAAGCAGGAAGAGGGAGATTGTGATCCCCTTATATAGAGCGCTGGTGAGACCACATTTGGAATACTGTGCTCAGTTCTGGGGACCTCACCTACAAAAAGATATTGACAAAATTGAACGGGTCTAAAGATGGGCTACAAGAATGGTGGAAGGTCTTAAGCATAAAACATATCAGGAAAGACTTGATGAACTCAATCTGCATAGTCTGGAGGGCAGAAGGAAAAGGGGGGACATGATCGAAAAAATTAAATATGTTAAAGGGTTAAATAAGGTTCAGGAGGGAAGTGTTTTTAATAGGAAAGTGAACACAAGAACAAGGGGACACAATCTGAAGATCGTGCAGAACGCAGCCGCGAGAGCCATCGTGGGGCTTCCCAGATTTGCCCACGTTTCTACAACACTCCGTGGCCTGCATTGGCTGCCGATCAGTTTCCGGTCACAATTCAAAGTGTTGGTCATGACCTTTAAAGCCCTACATGGCATTGGACCAGAATACCTCCGGAACCGCCTACTACCGCACGAATCCCAGCGGCCGATAAGGTCCCACAGAGTCGGCCTTCTCCGGGTCCCGTCGACTAAACAATGTCGTCTGGCAGGCCTCAGGGGAAGAGCCTTCTCTGTGGCGGCCCCGGCCCTCTGGAATCAACTCCCCCCGGAGATTAGAACTGCTCCCACCCTCCTTGTCTTCCGTAAACTACTTAAGACCCATCTATACCGCCAGGCATGGGGGATTTGAGACACCTTTCCCCCAGGCTTATTATAATTTATGTTTGGTATGTATGTGTTGTTTGGTTTTTTAAATTGATAGGGTTTTTAGTTTTTTCTTAATATTAGATTTGTGCCTGTACAATATTGTTTTATCGCTTGTTGTGAGCCGCCCCGAGTCTTCGGAGAGGGGCGGCATACAAATCTAATAAATTATTATTATTATTATTATTATTATTAGTTGGGGGAAAGATCAAAAGCAACATGAGAAAATATTATTTTACTGAAAGAGTAGTAGATCCTTGGAACAAACTTCCAGCAGACGTGGTTGGTAAATCCACAGTAACTGAATTTAAACATGCCTGGGATAAACATATATCCATTATAAGATAAAATACAGGAAATAGTATAAGGGCAGACTAGATGGACCATGAGGTCTTTTTCTGCCGTCAGTCTTCTATGTTTCTAAAGTTTAATAAATCAAATTCATTTTATATCTTTGTGGATGAAAGTAACTAACCAAATTTGAAATTGTTGCATATTGATTCAGAAATGGGTTATGATCTGCACATGTTTGTTTGTTTGTTTGTTTGTTTATTCATTCTATTTTTATGCCGCCCTTCTCCTTAGACTCAGGGCATCTTACAACATATTAGCAATAGCACTTTTTAACAGAGCCAGCATATTGCCCCCACAATCCGGGTTTTTTGCATTTCCTAGTATTCCTTATCTTACTGCTCTTGTAGCCATTCCGATTCATTTTAGCTCCTTAAACTTGAACAGTTCTTTGTCTTTTTAAATTTACTATTATCTGTCTTTTCGGTTTAGCAAATTTTCCTTTTGACTGGTATTTTTGGCAACTTTGATCATTACAAGAAATGCCTAAAATAGAGTATCTGGATAGTGCATGTAATGATTAAAATAGTGGGAAGACTTGCCTTCAGGAAATTGTTGATGTATTTTTGCATCTTGTCTCATGAATATTGTTACTACATCAAACCTAAAAAGTATACATGCAACCATCATTTTGATCATATTCCATTTGCTCAAACAGTTCTTCATACCTCAACTCCTTAGATAAAACATTTATTTATTTATTTATTTATTTATTTATTTATTTACTTACTTACTTACTTACTTACTTATTTACTTACTTACTTACTGATTTATTGGATTTATATGCCGCCCCTCTCCGAAAACTCGGGGAGGCTAACAGCAATCATAAACAGTATACAATAATAATCCAATACTAAAAGCGAATTAAAAACCCCTTAATATACAAAACCAAACATACCATGCATACAATTTTAGAGGCCTAGGGGGAGAAGAAATCTTAATTCCCCCATGCCTGGCGGCAGAGGTGGGTTAAGTAGCTTACGAAAGGCAAGGAGGGTGGGGGCAATTCTAATCTCTGGGGAAAGTTGGTTCCAGAGGGCTGGGGCCGCCTCAGAGAAGGCTCTTCCTCTGGGTCCCGCCAAGCGACATTGTTTAGTTGACGGGACCCAGAGAAGACCCACTTTGTGGGACCTAACTGGTCGCAGGGATTCGTGCGGCAGAAGGCAGTCCCTGACCATATTAAAATCAAATTGTTATTAAATTAAATTAAATTGTTATGTTTTTTGTTTTTATTATATTGGAAAATTAAAAAAATAAAAATAGAGAATTTTTTTCACTGGGAAAAGGGAAGATGAGTTGGTTTGATTTCACACACACACACACACACCAAACTCAGAAGAGCAACAACGGTCCCTGGCAAAAAAGCACCTCTCACACAGCTTGCCCGGGCAATGAGATTCTCTTCCTTTGGCTCTGTCCTTCAAAGGAAGCAGGGAGGAGAAGCCGTGGCCCAAAAGAGACAATGGGTCCTGTGTCTTTTCCCGGCTGATTCATCCGCCTCACCGCAACCCACTTGGGGCGGAGAGCAGCTGTGATTAGAAGTGCTGCATCAGCAGAGGAAGAGGCTATTTCGGAAAACCAGGGCCTGTGTGTGGTTGCGTGCTGTGGAGGAGAGCCGGCTGTCCAACGAGGCTGGTCCCTTGGCCAATTTTTAGGACCCACACTATTCATACTATACATAAACGATCTTTGCAACTGCATCACTAGCAATTGCGTTCTCTTTGCAGATGATGTCAAACTATTTAACACCACCGACAATGCTGCTAGCCTTCAAAAAGACCTGGACCACGTAGCAGAATGGTCTAAAACAACTGTCCCTGGCAACTTCAAATCTCCACCACTAAATGCTCTGTCTTACACATTTATTTATTTTTTATTAGAAACATAGAAACATAGAAGACTGACGGCAGAAAAAGACCTCATGGTCCATCTAGTCTGCCCTTATACTATTTCCTGTATTTTATCTTAGGATGGATATATGTTTATCCCAGGCATGTTTAAATTCAGTTACTGTGGATTTACCAACCATGTCTGCTGGAAGTTTGTTCCAAGGATCTACTACTCTTTCAGTGAAATAATGTTTTCTCATGTTGCTTTTGATCTTTCCCCCAACTAACTTCAGATTGTGCCTCCTTGTTCTTGTGTTCACTTTCCTATTAAAAACACTTCCCTCCTGGACCTTATTTAACCCTTTAATATATTTAAATGTTTCGATCATGTCCCCCCTTTTCATTCTGTCCTCCAGACTATACAGATTGAGTTCATTAAGTCTTTCCTGATACGTTTTATGCTTAAGACCTTCCACCATTCTTGTAGCCCGTCTTTGGACCCGTTCAATTTTGTCAATATCTTTTGTACGTGAGGTCTCCAGAACTGTATACAGTATTCCACAGTATTTATTTATTTTATTTATTTATTTATGTATTTTGTCCAATACATAATACACATTGAAGAGAAAGATATGTAATAATATAAGTAAAGAAAAGAATAGAAAAAGAGATATAAAAGTATAGGTGAACATATTTGAAAGGAAGAAAAGATAAATGAGATAAGGAGAGACAATTGGACAGGGGATGGAAGGCACACTGGTGCACTTATGCACACCCCTTACTGACCTCTAAGGAACCTGGAGAGATCAATCGTGGATCAGAATATCAGAATACTAAATATAAACTTGGAGGAATTGAACTTATTGATAACCCTCAATCTGTCAAAGACCTTGGAGTACTCATATCCAATGACCTAAGTCCCTAGAGCCCACTGCAACAACAATGCCAAAAAGGCTTTAAGAGTTGTTAACATAGTTCCCTCTAAGCTGAGCAGTGAGCAATCGCTCACTTAAAAATCATCATCAACTCAGAGTTTTCCAAACCTGCCCAGAAGCCGAGAGGGAAAGAGTGAGAGGGAAGGAGAGAGAGAGGAAGAGAGAGAAACAGATAGAAAAAAGAGAGGAAGGAAAAGAGAAAGAAAAAGAATGGGAGTAAGGAAGAGAGAAAGAAAATCAAAATCTAGTTTGAAACTAGCTCAACTATTTAAGTGGCATTTTGATATTGATAGAGTTGCTCTATTATGAGCTTACTGTTATAGACACACAGTACAGTATTTTATTTTGAAATTCTCTGAGGCAAAACAGGGTGGGTTTTTTATTTATTTGTTTGTTTGTTTATTTATTTAATATTTCTGTGCCGCCCAGTCCCAAAGGGACTGCCGCTCAGACACTATACTTTTCCGCCCACCCCCCCAAAAAATTAGAGGGAACACTGGTTGTTAACCTAATCCTTCGCAGCTTCTTCTCTGGTAATTTTGAACTGCTAACAAGAGCTTACAAATCATTTGTCAGACCAATCCTAGAATAAAGCTCGCCTGTATGGAACCCACATTGCATATCTGACATCAGCACAATTGAGAGAGTCCAGAAATATTTCACAAGAAGAGTCCTTCATTCCTCTTTTCACAACAAAATACCTTACTCCGCCAGAATTGAAATTCTTGGTTTAGACAACTTCCAACTCCGTCATCTCCGTTCCGACTTAATTATAGTTCATAAAATCATATACCAAAATGTCCTACCTGTCAACGACTACTTCACCTTCAACCCCAACAACATATGAGCACAAAATTGATTTAAACTAAATGTCAGCCGCTCCAAACTTGACTGCAAAAAATACGACTTCAGCAACAGAGTAATCAACGCCTGGAATGTACTACTGGACTCTGTGGTTTCTACTCCTAACCCCCAAAACCTTTAACCTTGGACTATCTACAATTGACCTCTCCCCCTTTCTAAGAGGTCTGTAAGGGGCGTGCATAAGCGCACCACTGTGCCTACCGTCCCTGTCCCATTGTCTTCTTTTGTTATTTTTTATCATTACTTATCTAATGTTTTATTTGTACAAATTACCACCCTATAATTGTTTGACTAAATAAATAAATAAAATAAAACAAAAATCAATACAAACGGGACTTCCGGTCCAATCGGCCATTTCTAGCGTCCAGAGGACCTCCAGGGTTGGGGAAGGCCATTTTACCTCTCTCCAGGCTCCTATAAAGGTTCTGGATCTTGGGGAGAGCAAAAAAATATGCCATAGGTTCACCATCCCTGCAATACTTGCGGGACCGCTTTCTGCCGTATGAGTCCCAGCAACTGATTATGTCCCACAGAGTTGGCCTGTCAACCAGACAATGTTGCTTGGCAGGGCCATGGGGAAGAGCCTTTTCTGTGGGGGCTCCAGCCCTCTGGAATCAAGTCCCCCCGGAGATTTGTACTGCCCCCACTCTCCTTGCCTTCCGTGAAAGTCTTAAGACCCACCGATGTCGCCAGGCTTGGGACAATTAGGTCTCAGTTCCCTGGCCAATGAAATGAGATATATGTCGTATCCAGTATGATTGTTTTTCAATATTGTACTTTTAAACTGTAACTTTAAATTTAATCAGATTTGCCTTTGTGTTGTATTTTTATATTATATGCTGCGAGCCGTCCCGAGTCCTCAGAAAAGGGTGACATGCAAATCAAATCAAATCAAATCAATCAATCAATCAATATGTTTGATAGGATATTTGATAGTTATCCAACTATGGAGGGATCCTGAGATGCCATAGGATTTATTTATTTTATTTTATTTTATTATTTTAAATTTTTTTAAATTTTTTTTTAATTTATTTTTTAATTTATTTTTTTTAATTTTATTTATTTATTTATTAGATTTGTATGCCGCCCCTCTCCGTAGACAATATGAACAAATATGAACAATAAGACAATATGAACAAATCTAATATTAAAAGTAATGTAAAAAACCCCAATTTAAGAAACCAATCATACATTCGGACATACCATGCATAAATTGTATAAGCCTAGGGGGAAGGGAATATATCAATTCCCCCATGCCTGATGACAGAGGTGGGTTTTTACGAGCTTACGAAAGACAAGGAGGGTGGGGGAAACTCTGATATCTAGGGGGAGTTGGTTCCAGATGGTCGGTGCCGCCACAGAGAAGGCTCTTCCCCTGGGTCCCGCCAAATGACATTGTTTAGTCAACGGGACCCGGAGAAGGCCAACTCTGTGGGACATAACTGGTCGCTGGGATTCGTGCGACAGAAGATGGTCCCGGAGATATTCCGGTCCGATGCCATGAAGTTTTAGAAGTACTTTAAATTTTAGAAGTACTTTGTCATGAACCACTGAGTCAAAGGCTTTACAGAAGTCAATATAAATTGCATCTATAGATTCTGTCTATAAAGTATTCTGTTGACTGCATCCATGCAAGAGATGTATCCATGCAAGAGATGTATCCATGCAAGAGATGTATAGAGCCAGGGTGGCGCAGCAGGTAGAGTGCTATACTGCAGGCCACTGAAGCTGACTCTAGATCTGAAGGTCAGCGGTTCAAATCTCATCACCGGCTCAAGGTTGACTCAGCCTTCCATCTTTCCGAGGTGGGTAAAATGAGGACCCGGATTGTGGGGGCAATATACTGGCTCTGTTAAAAAAGTGCTATTGCTAACATGTTGTAAGCCGCCCTGAGTCTAAGGAGAAGGGCGGCATAAAAATCAAACAAACAAACAAACAAACAAACAAATAAATAAATAGATGTATCATTTCATACAATGCCACCTTTGCAAGATGGAAGAGCTGGTTCTATTGTGAGGTAGAAGAAAACCATGTCAGGCAGTTCGATGGTGTGTGGAGATGGGCAGAAGTTCTGCTTCTCCAAAGACTCAGAGCCAACCTTTTTCTCTTGGAGCAGTGTTTCCCAACCTTGGCAACTTGAAGATTCCAGAGGGCTGGAGCCCCCACAGAGAAGGCTCTTCCCCTAGGCCCCACCAAGCAACATTGTCTGGTTGACGGGACCTGGAGGCCAACTCTGTGGGACCTAATCAGTTGCTGGGACTCATACGGCAGAAAGCGGTCCCACAAGTATTGCAGGGATGGTCAACCTATGGCATTTTTTTTACTCTCCCCAAGATCCAGAACCTTTCTAGGAGCCTGGGGAGAGGTAAAATGACCTTCCCCAAGGTCATTCGCTGGCTGGGGGATTCTGGGAATTGAAGTCCAAATATCTCCAAGTTGCCAAGGTTGGGAAATACTGTCTTGGAGGACCAAAAAAACCCGCATTCTGATTCCTAAATTGTCCTACCACCTCAGGTGTGTTGTAAGATGCTCTCCTGTTCCAGGTGTTGAAATATAATTCATCCCACAAAATTCAGCCAGCTGTGGTGCCCTTGTTTATCACCTCAGGCAGAAAAATATTTTGGATCAACCCTACAAAGTAGCTAAAGCAAATACGTCTGTTCTGGCCCTCAAGGCTTAACCATGCAACCCAGCTGACCATCCAAGGTTAAAAAAAAATAAAATAAGAAGAGTGGAGCTGTTAGCAACATCTTAATTGCACACTAGACTAGGATTCAAGATGCACAAACCTCTTGGGTGGTCCAACAGAGAAGAAAGGCCCTAGATTTTCCCAAGACCACTTGAAGGCAAGGCGGGAAGGAATTCATAATCTCCCCGTTACAAAAGGGTTTTTTTTTTACTTTCTGAGTGTTAACAGGTAGATACTTTCATCTTAGAGGTTCTAGCTGTGGGGTGTCTAACCATGGCGACTTTAAGACTTATAGACTTCCATTCCCAGAATTCCCCAGTCAGCATGGCTTGACATGCCTGTTGTAGCTTCTATCCAACCATAGCTGGCAGTAGTTAGCCTGATAAAATGATAAAATGTTTCCAAATGTAAAACCCATGTCCAGTCAACAAAGCAGTGGAAGTGATGTGCCGGTCGGTGCCTGGAGGCTGTTGGGGCCTGGATGGGTGTCAACAGACTCAAACTCAACCCGGATAAGACGGAGTGGCTGTGTGTTTTGCCGTCCATTACCCTGGGGGGGGGGGAATTATTGACCCCCTCAGAGAGAGTCCGCAACTTGGGCGTCCTCCTCGATCCACAGCTCACATTAGAGAACCATCTTTCAGCTGTGGCGAGGGGGGCGTTTGCCCAGGTTCGCCTGGTGCACCAGTTGCGGCCCTATCTGGACCAGGACTCATTGCTCACAGTCACTCATGCCCTCATCACCTCGAGGTTCGACTACTGTAATGCTCTCTACATGGGGCTACCTTTGAAAAGTGTTCGGAAACTTCAGATCGTGCAGAATGCAGCTGCGAGAGCAGTCATGGGCTTACCTAGGTATGCCCATGTTTCACCATCACTCTGCAGCCTGCATTGGCTGCCGATCAATTTCCAGTCACAATTCAAAGTGTTGGTTATGACCTTTAAAGCCCTTCATGGCACTGGACCAGAATATCTCCGAGACCGCCTCCTGGCGCACGAATCCCAGCGACCGATTAGGTCCCACAGAGTGGGCCTTCTCCGGGTCCCGTCAACTAAACAATGTCGGTTGGCGGGCCCCAGGGGAAGAGCCTTCTCTGTGGCGGCACCGACTCTCTGGAACCAACTCCCCCCAGAGATTAGAACTGCCCCTACTCTTCCTGCCTCCCGTAAACTCCTTAAAACCCACCTTTGCCGTCAGGCATGGGGGAATTGAAACACCTCCCCCGGGCATGTTCAATTTATACATGGTATGCTTGTGTGTGTGTCTGTTAGTATATGGGGTTCTTTTAAATCTTTAAATATTTTAATGTTATTTGGATTATTTATGATTTGTTCTATCTTGTTGTGAGCCACCCCGAGTCTTCGGAGAGGGGCGGCATACAAATCTAAATAATAAATAAATAAATAAATAATGCACTTAGGGAAAAGGAATCCTCAATCTGAGTATTGCATTGGCAGTTCTGTGTTAGCAAAAACTTCAGAAGAGAAGGATTTAGGGGTGGTGATTTCTGACAGTCTCAAAATGGGTGAGCAGTGTGGTCGGGCAGTAGGAAAAGCAAGTAGGATGCTTCGCTGCATAGCTAGAGGTATAACAAGCAGGAAGAGGGAGATTGTGATCCCCTTATATAGAGCGCTGGTGAGACCACATTTGGAGTACTGTGTTCAGTTCTGGAGACCTCACCTACAAAAAGATATTGACAAAATTGAACGGGTCCAAAGACGAGCTACAAGAATGGTGGAAGGTCATAAGCATAAAATGTATCAGGAAAGACTTCATGAACTCAATCTGTATAGTCTGGAGGACAGAAGGAAAAGGGGGGACATGATCGAAACATTTAAATATGTCAAAGGGTTAAATAAGGTTCAGGAGGGAAGTGTTTTTAATAGGAAAGTGAACACAAGAACAAGGGGACTCAATCTGAAGTTAGTTGGGGGAAAGATCAAAAGCAACGTGAGAAAATATTATTTTACTGAAAGAGTAGTAGATCCTTGGAACAAACTTCCAGCAGACGCGGTTGGTAAATCCACAGTAACTGAATTTAAACATGCATGGGATAAACATCTATCCATCCTAAGATAAAATACAGGAAATAGTATAAGGGCAGACTAGATGGACCATGAGGTCTTTTTCTGCCGTCAGTCTTCTATGTTTCTATGTTTCTAAGTTACCCAGGAGCTGTTGTGAGTGGTCCTTGATCAAGTCTGGTAATGATAGATTCTGAGGAAGATGAGCCGGGTCCATCTTGGTACACTGGGTACACAGTGGTGTTGCCAATTGATGTGCCGAAAGAGCATGGGCACATGCTATTGTGCATGCGCAAGTGCCCACCCCCATAATCCAGTGCCTGGGAAGGGCGAAAACAGCTTCCCCCACCCCTTGGAGATTGGAAACGTCCGGTTCCCAACTTCTGGTGGGTCCAGTAGGCTCATGTTTCGCCCTCCCCAGGTTCCAAAGGCTTCCCTGGAACTGGGGGAGGATAAAAAGGCCCTCCCCCATTCCCCTGGAGAATCTCTGGAAGCCAAAAATGCCCTCCAGGAGCCTCTGTACAAGCTAAAAATCACCTGGCCAGCACACGCATGCATTTTGGGGCTGAGCTAGGGCAATAATCGAGTTATCGAAGAAAGTCCTGGGCCTAGAAAGCCTAGAACTACGGCGCCTAAAACACGATTTGAGTATTGCCCACAAGATCATATGCTGCAATGTCCTACCAGTCAATGACTACTTCAGCTTCAACCGCAATAACACAGGAGCACGCAACAGATTCAAACTTAATACGAACCGCGCCAAACTTGACTGTAAAAAATATGATTTCAACAATCAAGTTATCGAAGCGTGGAACTCATTACCGGACTCAATTGTGTCAACCCCTAACCCCCAACACTTCTCCCTTAGACTCTCCACGATTGACCTCTCCAGGTTCATAAGAGGGCAGTAAGGGGCGTACATAAGTGCACTGGTGTGCCTTTCATCCCCTGTCCAATTGTCTTTCCTTTCTTTCACCTATCTTACATATTCTCTTCCTTTCATATATCCTCTCCTCTAAGTTCACTTTCACCCTCTTTTATATTATCACATGTCTATTTTTCTTCCTATGTATTTGTGTATTGGGCAAATGAATAAATAAATAAATAAAATGAATAAATAAAAATAAACAGTTCGAGTGCCAACAGATATGGCTCCGCGTGCCACCTGTGGCACCCGTGTTATAGGTTCGCAATCACTGAGATAGATAGATAGATAGATAGATAGATAGATAGATAGATAGATAGATAGATAGATTAAAAAAACATTACTGAAAGGGGCATAAGAACCTGCAGTGCCTGGACCTGGATAGAAGGCAGAGCAAGAGACATGGGACAGCCACTCCTTAGAATCTCTCAGGTTAAATTCATTCAGGTCAGAGTCGTATTGATTTAGTCTGGCAAGATTCAGTCTGTTGTGTATTAGCAAACAATGAACTGAACTTTGGCAGAATTGTTTCGCACCGTTCTTGGGCTCAGCCTGACAAATACAGGGGACAGGTCATTGGCAGGAGACCAGAAATCCAAACCAACCGAAATCTTCTTCAAGAGCAACCGGGTAATTAAGGATGAGGGTGAAGGTTCGTTTTTCCCAGCTTGTGGGTTGGTTTCCAAACATTTCATTATTTCATTTCATTTCATTTCAATTCAATTCATTTATTTATTAATCAGATTTGTATGCCGCCCCTCTCCGCAGACTCAGGGCGGCTAACAACAATAATAATACAATGTAAACAAATCTAATATTTAAGTTAATTTAAAAAACCCCAATTTAAGAAACCAATCATACATATAGACATACCATGCATAAATTTTATAAGCCTAGGGGGAAGGGAAAATCTCAATTCCCCCATGCCTGACGACAGAGGTGGGTTTTGAGGAGCTTACGAAAGGCAAGGAAGATGGGGGCAACTCTGATATTTGGGGGGAGTTGGTTCCAAAGGATCGGGGCCGCCACAGAGAAGGCTCTTCCCCTGGGTCCCGACAAACGACATTGTTTAGTTGACGGGACCCGGAGAAGGCCGACTCTGTGAGACCTAACTGGTCGCTGGGATTCGTGCGGCAGAAGGCGGTCCCGGAGATATTCTGGTCCGGTGCCATGAAGGGCTTTATAGGTCATTACCAGACTAAGTACCAGTAACATCTTCAGTGAGGTTTAAGGGCTGTCAATGTTCCTCTGTTTATAAGGGCTTAAGGTGTGGGTATGTCAACTGAGGATCTTGTTTTTTTAAAAAAAAAATTATTGAAATTTAAACATTAAAAAAGTAATACACAAAAAATACATAAACAAACATTAACACAAGCACATCTACAAGACAAACAAGAAAAGAAAAAAGTGGAAAAAATATTAAACTCAAGACATTTCAGTCCATTAAACACATTTTTGCTTTTGTTACGGCAAATACAGTCGGTATAAAAAAAATGTTCTGGTTATTAATTGATATATATATATACGTTTGTTATATTTTTGCCTCCTTATTTTAATCAGTATTACAATATTTCAACTAATTCAAATTCTCTATTTCAATATATACTTTTAACATATTCTTCTTCTATACTTTTAACATATTCATCTTTGGAGAGAGGTGGCATATAAATCTAATTAATAATAATAATAACAATAATAACAATAATAATAATAATCATCATCATCATCATAATCATCATCATCTTATTTTTTTATTTTTATAACTAATAAATTATTATACTGTAATTTTATTTCCTTCTTTCTAATCATTCATAAAATGAATTCCAAATTTTATAGTATTCTGAGTCTTGTTTGTTAATTTTAATGTAAACATATCTGCCTCTGCAAAGTCCATGATTTTCTTAATCAATATTTGTTCATCCAGTAGTTTGTTTGTTTCCAGTTTTGTGCTATTGCCATTCTAGTGGCAGTTAGTACATGTAGCATTACATAATAGTGTTTTTGTTCCAGTTTTTGATCTATTATTCCCAATAAAATGCTTCTAGTTTTTTATTTATTTTTAATTTAGTCATTTCCATTAATCAATTTTGTATTTTGTTCCAGAATTTTTGGATATATGGACACGTCCACCATATATGGAAATAATTGAGGGTCTTATAATGGGTCAGCTGTGAGTCGACTAGCGGGACTGCGAGGAAGGGAAGGGCCTTCTCTGTAGTGGCTCCGTTCCTCTGGAATCAATTCTCCCCCCCCCCAAAAGATTTGCACTGCCCACCACCCTCCTGGCCATCCGTAAGGCCCCGGCAGGCCTAGAGCCGTTGAGTGACAACATTCTGCTCTGGCCAATAGTATGAACAATAGATGGATTAATGTTTTTTAATATTGGGGTTTTAACTTTTGTACAGTGGTACCTCTACTTACGAACTTAATTCTCTCCGTGACCAGGTTCTTAAGTAGAAAAGTCTGTAAGAAGAAGCAATTTTTCCCATAGGAATCAATGTAAAAGCAAATAAGGTGTGTGATTGGGGAAACCACAGGAAGGGTGGGGGCCCTGTTTCCTCCCAGGAGATTCCTAGAGAGGCCCCATGGAGGCTTTCCCCCGCATTTTACGGCCCTGTTTCCTCCCATGAGATTCCTAGAGAGGCCCCATGGAGGCTTCTCTCTGCCTTTTCCGGTTACAGTTTCGGAGGCTTGGGTTTGTAAGTGGAAAATGGTTCTTGAGAAGAGGCAAAAAAAATCTTGAATACCTAGTTCTTATCTAAAAAAGTTTGTAAGTAGAGGCATTTGTAGGTAGAGGTACCACTGTATTTGATTTTATTATTGTATGCCGCCCTGGATTCATCAGGTGAGGGGCGGCTTACAAACAAACAAACAAACAAACAAACAAACAAAAACACACACACACACACACACACACACACACACACACACACACACTTTTTTTCAGAGGAGGGAAAATCCATTCTGGTAAAACATCAGTTTCAAATTCAATATTTGAGCCCTTCGTAACAGCATAAATAAGAGTTTATTTTATAGCCTCTTGAATTCTGGGATTCTCTGGGGGGGGGAATTGAATTCAGAGGAACAGAGCCACTACAGAGAAGGCCCTTCCCTTCCTCGCAGTCCCGCTAGTCGACTCACAGCTGACCCATTATAAGACCCTCATTTATTGCCATCCTTGAATTCTGGGATAATGAGGGTCCTGAGTTTTAAACAGGGGTTGACGTCTACAGGCAAGGTATAATTCAACCCAATTCATATAGAAAACCCCCCAAAATGCTGATTTTTTTTTTAAGTAACCCAAGGCACTATTTTTTGGTGTGTGTGTGTAATCAGTGACCTTCTGTTGTGTGGGGAATTGTGGTCTACTTTCTAGATTGAGAATTCTGGGAATTGAAGTTCATGGGAAAAGTTTGCAAAGCCTAAGGAAAGCTGTTGTAAGAGTGAAGGGGTGGGAAGCCCCAAGTCCTTGCAATTCTGCCCCTCCATCCAAAAAATAAATAAAATTGTGCTTTTCTTGGTACAAAATGGCAGGGCCAGGTTGCCAGGTGTTCCAGAAATATATCGGCGGCTACTCCAATAATATGTGTGCATGTTAAATTCGGCTCACAGACCCACATCAGAAGAAATGTCAAAAATAGGACGAGTGTTTGGAATGGGAGGTCTACTCTCAAATTCAGCTACACTGTGTGGCAAAATTGGGGAAGGGTTGATCCTCTCCTGCAGGTTCGAATGGAAGAAAGCCAGGGTGGTGCAGTGGTTAGAGCAGTGTTTCCCAACCTTGGCTACTTGAAGATATTTGGACTTCAACTCCCAGAATTGCCCAGCCAGCGAATGCTTGCTGGGGAATTCTGGGAGTTGAAGTCCAGATATCTTCAAGTGGCCAAGGTTGGGAAACACTGGGTTAGAGTGCAGCAGGCTACTTCAGCTAACTTCTAGCTGTAGTTCAATAGTTCAAATCTCACCACTGGCTCAAGGTTGACTCAGCCTTCCATCCTTCCGAGGTGAGTAAAATGGGAACCCTGATTGTTGGAGGCAGAAGGCTGATTCTGCAAACCACTTAGAAAGGGTTGTAAAAGCACTATTTATTTATTTATTATTAGAGTTGGAAGGGACCATGCGGGTCATCAAGTCCAACCCCCTGCCGAAGCAGGAACCCTATAGCATCCCAGCCAAATGGCAGTCCAATTTCCTCTTTAAAATGTCCAGAGTATTGGAGTTCACAACGTCCGCTGGTAGGTTGTTCCACTGGTTGATCGTTCTGACCGTCAGGAGGTTCTTCCTTATTTCCAGGTTGAATCTCTCCTTGGTCAGCTTCCAGCCGTTGTTCCTCGTCCGGCCCTCCGGTGCCCTGGAGAATAAAGTCATCCCCTCCTCTCTGTGGCAACCCCTCGTATACCTGTAGACTGCTATCATGTCCGCTCTGACCCTCCTTTTCTCTAGGCTATCCATGCCCAGTTCCCGCAGTCTCTCTTCGTAAGTCTTGGTTTCTAGACCCCTGATCATTTTGGTTGCTCTTTTCTGCACCTTCTCCAGAGTTTCAATGTCTTTTTTGAAGTGTGGTGACCAGAACTGAACACAGTACTCCAGGTGTGGTCTGACCGGGGCATAGTAGAGTGGTATTAAGACTTCCCTGGTCTTGGAGTGTATTCCCCTGTTGATGCAGCTTAGGATGGTATTGGCTTTTTTGGCTGCTGCTGCACATTGTTGGCTCACTTTTAGTTGATTATCCACCAAGACTCCGAGATCTCTTTCGCCGTCGCTACTGCTAAGAGGGGTTGAAGCGGTATATAAGTCTAATGCTATTGCTAAATGCTAATTCTTCCCACCTATGCTGCCTTCAGGTTAGAGTTGTTAACCTGATCCTACGTAGCTTCTGCTCCGGCAATCTCACACTACTCACCAGAGCCTACAAAACTTTTGCCAGACCCATCCTTGAATACAGCTCAACTGTCTGGAACCCATACCACATCTCGGACATCAACACCCTTGAAAATGTCCAAAGATATTTCACCAGAAGAGCCCTTCACTCCTCCACTCGAAACAGAATATCCTACGAAAATAAACTAACAATCCTGGGTCTAGAAAGCTTAGAACTACAGTGCCTAAAACACAATTAAAGTATTGCCCACAAGATCATATGCTGCAACGTCCTACCGGTCAATGACTACTTCAGCTTCAACCGCAACAACACAAGAGCACACAACAGATTCAAACTTAATATTAACCGCTCCAAGCTTGACTGTAAAAAATATGACTTTAACAATCGAGTTGCCGAAGCGTGGAACTCATTACCGGACTCAATAGTGTCAACCCCTAACCCCCAACATTTCTCCCTTAGACTATCCACGATTGACCTCTCCAGGTTCCTAAGAGGTCAGTAAGGGGCGTACATAAGTGCACTAGTGTGCCTTTTGTCCCCTGTCCAATTGTCTTTCTTTTATCTCATATATCATATATATTTTCTTCCTTTCATATATCTTCTCCTCTATTTTTACATATTATCTTTATATATATTATTCATGTCTATTCTCTTCCATATGTATTGTGTATTGGACAAATGAATGAATGAATGAAGGAAGGAAGGAAGGAAGGAAGGAAGGAAGGAAGGAAGAAAGAAAGAAAGAAAGAAAGAAAGAAAGAAAGAAAGAAAGAAAAAGAAGGTGACCACATTCTCTACGTCAATGTTTCCCAATCTCGGCCACTTTAAGAGGGGTGGACTTCAACTCCCAGAATTCAATGCTGGCTGGGGAATTCTGGGAATTGAAGTCCACCCCTCTCAAAGTTGCTGAAGTTGAGAAACACTGCCCTATACCACAGTTATTGTCCCAAGCAATGAGATCCTACCAGTTCTGACAAGTCCCATATATTGAAATATGCGAAAATGACTCCCTGTTGCACATCGGCTGTTCTGAGACATTGGGACAAGCCCCGTGGGAGAGGCGAAGCTACCAACTCCCAATCTCTCCCTTTGTCTCGTTGTGTCAACAAGCAGACACAGACTTTGACAAGGCAAAAATCCCTTCTCTTTCCAAGCTGCTTGGTTCAAGGCGGTAATAAGGGAATTAAGATGCCTACGCGAGATCAGGCTAAACCGTCAAAGCAATCCAAGGTCATTTCAAAAAAGAGGATGCCCTTCCTGGGCTGGTGTCGCCAACTCTATGACTTGATAATTTGACCTAAATAAAGATGGATTAGTGACATCAGCAAGTATTGAGAGCCCTACTGGCCCACTGCCTCGGTTCTTCTTGCTATATGATCAGTCCATGGTCACACTGCAAGAAGACTAGGACAACTATCATCTAGATGACTCTAAAGTGTGCAATAGGGTTGATATTCCTGGAGGCGTCTGTAATATGGCAAATGATTTAGCTTTACTAGATAAGTGGTCAAAGCAATGGAAACTGCAGTTTAATGTTTCCAAATGTAAAATAATGCACTTGGGGAAAAGGAATCCTCAATTGGAGTATTGTATTGGCAGTTCTGTGTTAGCAAAAACTTCAAAAGAGAAGAATTTAGGGGTGAACAGTGCAGTCAGGCGGTAGGGAAAGCAAGTAGAATGCTTGGCTGCATAGCTAGAGGTATAACAAGCAGGAAGAGGGAGATTGTGATCCCACTGGATAGAGCGCTGGTGAGACCACATTTGAAATACTGAGTTCAGTTCTGGAGATCTCACCTACAAAAAGATATTGGTAAAATTGAAAAGGTCCAAAGACGGGCTACAAAAATGGTGGAAGGTCTTAAGCATAAAACTTATCAGGAAAGACTTCATGAACTCCATCTGTATAGTCTGGAGGACAGAAGGGAAAGGGGGGACATGATCGAAGCATTTAAATATGTTAAAGGGTTAAATAAGGTCCAGGAGGGAAGTGTTTTCAATAGGAAAGTGAACACAAGAACAAGGGGGGGTTACAATCTGAGGTTAGTTGGGGGAAAGATTAAAAGTAACATGAGAAAATATTATTTGACTAAGAGTAGTAGATGCTTGGAACAAACTTCCAGCAGACGTGGTGGGTAAACCCACAGTAACTGAATGTAAACATGCCTGGGATAAACATATATCCATCCTAAGATAAAATACAGGAAATAGTATAAGGGCAGACTAGATGAACCATAAGGTCTTTTTCTGCCGTCAATCTTCTATGTTTCTCCAAGTAATAATAATAATAATTAATAATAATAATAATAATAATAATAATAATAATAATAATTATTATTATTATTATTAATTAGATTTGTATGCCGTCCCTCTCCGAGAACTCAGAGCAGCTCACAACAGCAAAACACAATGTAGAAATCTTATGTTAAAAGCAATTTAAAACGTGCTTCAACAACCCCCTAAAACAGGGGTCTTCAAACTTGGCAACTTTAAGACTTGTGGACTTCAACTCCCAGAATTCTGGGAGTTGAAGTCCACAAGTCTTAAAGTTGCGAAGTCATAAAGTTGCCATGTTTGGAGACCTCTGCTCTAAAAGGATTCCCCACCATCCAGTCAGAACTGATGAAGCTTCTTGGATGAGAAGCAAAACTTCTTCAAAAGAAAAAAAACCCCAAGAAAGTCCAGTTGCCTCTTGAAATGTCACCTTTGGGGACAACCATGACCTGGATGACTGAGAAGCTCTACAGACTTTTAGCTATACAATTTGAGATAAAATACCCCTTGGAATGGTGTGGGAGTAGGAATGGATTTCCAGAGAAAGAAATAATTACAGGCTTTAGAGAAATCAGCAGCACTCATTTGGGTGGATATAAATCAGAGGGCTCAAACCCGGGCCACTTTAAGACTTGTGGACTTCAACCCCCAGAATTCCTCAGCCAGCTTTGCTGAGGTGAGGGGTTGAGCTTTGCTGGCTGAGGAATTCTGGGAGTTGAAGTCCACAAGTCTTAAAGTGTCCCTGGTTTGAGACCCCTGACATAGATAAACCTCTAAGCCAGTGTTTCCCAACCTTGGCAACTTGAAGATATTTGGACTTCAACTCCCAGAATTCCTCAGCCAGCTTTGCCAAGGTGAGGGGTTGAGTTTTGCTGGCTGAGGAATTCTGGGAGTTGAAGTCCACAAGTCTTAAAGTGGCCCAGGTTTGAGACCCCTGACATAGATAAACCTCTAAGCCAGTGTTTCCCAACCTTAGCAACTTGAAGATATTTGGACTTCAGCTCCCAGAATTCCTCAGCCAGCTTTGCCAAGGTGAGGGGTTGAGCTTTGCTGGCTGAGGAATTCTGGGAGTTGAAGTCCACAAGTCTTAAAGTGGCCCGGGTTTGAGACCTCTGACATAGATAAACCTCTAAGCCAGTGTTTCCCAACCTTAGCAACTTGAAGATATTTGGACTTCAACTCCCAGAATATCTTCACTGAAGAGTTGTCTTGCTTAGCAACAGAGGCTTTGAGCTCAATTGTCATTGTAAGTTGAGTACTACTTGTATCTCTAGTTACCAGTACATGTTTGAAACCATTAGTTCTGTTCTGTTCCGAGACCTAAATTTACAATATGCATTACAAAGCACCTTTAGATGACAAACTAATAAAACTGGAGTACCGGTTGCTGAAAACAATAAAAAAAACATATCAGAGAAAATGGATTTCTACCAAGAATGGTTTATTTGCTTCTAATCTTCTTTACAGCTGCTTATGGGTGGATGGCTCCATACTTTGCCAGTGTGTTTTATAGGTAACATATTTTTATGGTTTCCTTTTCACCCAGATTGAAAGCAGGCATCGCATCAACCGCCTCCATCAGAAGCAGAGGAGTACTCAACTTTTATGGTATCTCTGCAAACTGTTCCTTTATAAGAATACAATAAAGTCCATCAAGGTTTTGCCCAAGCAATAGTAATTTCACAACACTTTTACAAGCTTGCCTGGAAATCGTACGAGTTCAAGGTTGGCGAAACTTGAGGTGGTCTTGCATAAGAAGAGCAGAGAAGAGCGACAAAGAGGACTAGGGGACTGGAGGCTAAAACATATGAAGAACGATTGCAGGAACTTGGGCATGGCTAGTTTGATGAGAAGAAGGACCAGAGGAGACATGATAGCAGTGTTCCAGTATCTCAGGGGTTGCCACAAAGAAGAAGGAGTCAACCTATTCTCCAAAGCACCTGAGGGTAGAACAAGAAGCAATGGGTGGAAACTAAACAAGGAGAGAAGCAACTTAGAACTAAGGAGAAATTTCCTGACAGTCAGAACAATTAATCCGTGGAACAGCTTGCCTCCAGAAGTTGTGAATGCTGTTGAATAACCATCTGTCTGAAGTAGGGGGTTGGACTAGAAGACCTCCAAGGTCCCTTCCAACTCTGTTGTTATTATTATTATTATTAAGGCTGCAGAAATGTCATTAGCTTTGATGACTGGCAAAATACGAGGGTTATCCGGAAAGTAAGGTTACAAGATTTATTTTTTTAAATACAAGGAAGGAATATACAGTAATACCTCGTCTTACGAACTTAATTGGTTCCGGGAGGAGGTTCGTAAGGCGAAAAGTTCGTAAGACGAAACAGTGTTTCCCATAGGAAACAATGTAAAATAAATTAATGCGTGCAAGCAAAAAAAAAAAATCGCAGAAACAGCGCTACCACTAGGCGCCACTGCCTGGCTGTCACCTTTTGAAACAGCCGGGGGGCTTCTTGGCGTTCTCCTGAACACCGAACCCAAACTTTTGCTGAACTTCCAGGTTCGGCATTCGGGAGGCTGCCGAGAAGACCCACCGCCTGACGTCCTTCCTGGAGTCCACGTTTTGGCCGGCCAGGAAGGACGTCTTTGTGACGTCAAAGCTCCGCCCATGGAATTCCCTATTGGGATTCCCCACCTCCATTTGAGCCTCCCAACCGGCCGACAGCTCCGCGGGTCTTCTGGCAAGGTGATAGCCGGGCGGTGGGGCTTCTCGGTGGCCTCCCGAACCCGAACGCCGAACCTGAACTTTTGCCGAACTTCCGGGTTCGGGGAAACGCCGATAAGCCCCCCGGCTGTTTCAAAAGGCGACAGCCAGGTGGCAGGGCTTCTCGGCGGCCTCCCAAAGCCGAACCCGGAAGTTCAGCAAAAGCTCAGGTTCGCTGTCCGAGGGGAGGTCAAGAAGCCCCCCGGCTGTTTCAAAAGGCGACAGCCGGGCGGTGGCGCTTCTCGGCGGCCTTACGAACCTGAACGCCGAACCCGAACTTCCGGGTTCGGGGTTCGGACGGCAGGTTCGTAAGGCGAAAAAAGTTCGTAAGAAGAGACAAAAATTTTTCGAACCCCGGGTTCGTATATCGAAAAGTTCGTATGACGAGGGGTTCGTATCACGAGGTACTACTGTATTGTAATAAAAGTTACATGGATTGTAGCATAGGTATGACATTATTTTTCCACATAATCACCGTTCAGTTCAATACATTTGGTCATCTGTGGGATGAGCTTTTTGATGCCTGTGTCATAGAAATCTCCCTCTGCCTTTTTCAGCCAATTTGTCAGTTCGATTTTTACCTCGTTGTCACCGGAAAAGTGTTTTCCACCAAGTTGTTCCTTCAATTTAATGAACAGGACCCATTTTGTCACATGCTGTCTTGACATTACATCGTCTCTATAAACTGAATCTATTTCGCGATGAATCGCAGCAGCGTTCATGCCCTTAGCATGCAGGTAGCACATTGCAGCGCATACTTCACACTTGGCGGGAAACGGAATGAGGATGCTCATCTCAAAACGTCACCACAATGCCAGTTGATGATCTACTGACCACTGGCACCACTCGTTCGCTTCTGCTGGCTTCCTGCTACACAACAGAAACAACTTAGAAACATTAAAGACTGACGGCAGAAAAAGACCTCATGGTCCATCTAGTCTGCCCTTATACTATTTCCTGTATTTTATCTTAGGATGGATCTATGTTTATCCCAGGCATGTTTCAATTCAATTACTGTGGATTTACCAAACACGTCTGCTGGAAGTTTGTTCCAAGCATCTATTACTCTTTCAGTCAAATAATATTTTCTCATGTTGCTTTTGATCTTTCCCCTAACTAACCTCAGATTGTGTCCCCTTGTTCTTGTGTTCACTTTCCTATTAAAAACACTTCCCTCCTGAACCTTATTTAACCCTTTAACATATTTAAATGTTTCAATCATGTCCCCCCTTTCCCTTCTGTCCTCCAGACTATACAGATGGAGTTCATGAAGTCTTTCCTGATACGTTTTATGCTTTGTAGCCCGTCTTTGGACCCGTTCAATTTTATCAATATCTCTTTGTAGGTGAGGTCTCCAGAACTGAACACAGTATTCCAAATGTGGTCTCACCAGCGCTCTATACCTCTAGCTATGCCGCCAAGCATTTGACTTGCTTTCCCTACCACCTGACTGCACTTCCCCGCAAACATTCCCCATGAGAGCTACGTGCCTTGTAACCTTAATTTCCAGATAACCACTGATGGGCTCTTACAGAGTTGAAGTCCAGATATCTTCAAATTGCCAAGGTTGGGAAACACTGTCCTATACCATTCTTCTTTTCAAATATTTCTTCTATTCTTTCTTTGATATATTTTATTCCTATATCTTCTCTTCTATACTTTCTTAGATATATCCTCTATAACCTTCATTATATATTTACTATATGTATACCCACTATAACTATAATTCAAAGTGTTGGTTATGACCTATAAAGCCCTTCATGGCATCGCACCAGAATATCTCAGGGACCGCCTTCTGCTGCACGAATCCCAACGACCAGTTAGGTCCCACAGAGTGGGTCTTCTCCGGGTCCCGTCAACTAAAGAATGTCGCTTGGCGGGACCCAGGGGAAGAGCCTTCTCTGTGGCGGCCCCGGCCCTCTGGAACCAACTCCCCCCAAAGATTAGAATTGTCCCCACCCTCCTTGCCTTTCGTAAGCTTCTTAAAACCCACCTCTGCCACCAGGCATGGGGGAACTGAGACCCTCTTCCCCCTAGGCCTTTACAATTCTATGCATGGTATGTATGTATGTATGTTTGGGTTTTTTTTAATATTAATGGGCTTTTAATTATTTCTAACATCAGACTACTATTGTACACTGCTTTATTGTTGCTGTTAGCCGCCCCGAATCTCCGGAGAGGGGCGGCATACAAATCCAATAAATAAATAAATAACTCTCATTGTGTAATGGACAAAATCAATCAATAAATCAATAAATATATTTTGGATGTGCAGAAATAGTAAATAGACAGGGAAATCGTATCTCTTTGAGGCGAGGGGAGGCCAGGCAGCCTAACCCAAACTTTTGGTGTGAGTGACATCAAGTTGGCCACCTTTAAGTCAGTCACATGGTCTTTAAGCCAGTGTTTCCCAACCTTGGGAACTTGAAGATATTTGGACTTCAACTCCCAGAATTCCCCAGCCAGCAAATGCTGGCTGGGGAATTCTGGGAGTTGAAGTCCAGATATCTTCAAGTTCCCAAGGTTGGGAAACACTGCTTTAAGCTACCCCCTGGTCACGTGATTGTCAAGCTACTTCCACCTGGTCACATGACCAGCAAGCCACACCCACAAATCTAAATAATAAAATACAAATCTAAATAATAAATAAATAATAAAATAATAAAATAAGCCACACCCACTGTGCGGTAGTAAAAAAAAATTGCAGCCCTTTACTGCGGATAACCTTTGTAAGTTAGAAAAAGTCATTTTAACAAGGAGGTGGATCCTTGCTAGAATGATTGGAGGATGGTCTCTGGTTGATGTAGAACTGTCCTGTGTTCGAGACAGGCCCAACAGACCCAGATGGCCACGATCGCATCTTACCGCGGAAATCGATGGCTGAGTTTCCCTCCCGACCTAAAAAAAACCCATTGCAAAACACAGACTTTGCTTAAACGCAGAAAACTGGTTCAACTTCACCCTGCCAAAAGTAGACTTGGCCAGAGACCGTTCTGTCGGTGAAACTCTGGGTAAAAACCACCTAAAATAAGGAAGCCAATGGAGAAAAAGAAACGGAAGACGAGAGGGGAAGCGGAGAAGAACAAGTTGGCATGGTTTAAAAGTGTGCGTTTGTTGATGTGTATGTAGAGATGAGAGAGGGAGGGAGAAAGGGGGAGAGAGAAAGTAAGAGAGAGAGACAGAGAGAGACAGAGAGAGAGAAAGAGAGAGGGAGAAAAAGAGAGAGAGGGAGAAAGAGAGAGAAAGAGAGAGAGACAAAGAGAGAGAAAGAGAGAGAGAGGGAGAAAAAGAGAGAGGGAGAAAGAGAGAGAAAGAGAGAGAGAGACGGAGAGAAAGAGAGAGACAGAGAGAGGGAGAAAAAGAGAGAGAGGGAGGGAGGGAGAAAGAGAAAGAAAGAGAGAGAGAGAGAGACAGAGAGAGAAAGAGAGAGAGGGAGGGAGAAAGAGAGAGAAAGAAAGAAAGAGAGAGAGGGAGAAAGAGAGAGACAGAGAGAAAGAGAGAGAGAGAGAGACAGAGACAGAGAGAGAGAGACCTCAGGAGCAATGCAAAGGAAGTCCAAATAGGAGTGCTGGCACATTAAATCAGAAACAGATGTGCCCACACAGCTGCTGCTCCCAATCTGCCCGACTGAGTCACCGGGATGAGGGTGGGACATCTGTGAGTGCATGCACGCACACACACACACACACACACACACACACACACACACACAAAGACACGGAGTAGGAGTTATCTTTGTATCAGCACTGGGCGTGGGCCACAGGAAACAACACATGCCAAAAAAGCCACCAGATTGTCAAAGCAAGTTTACAGCCACATTCAAAGCAGGTAGGGGCAGGTCTTGTACTGACTCCCCAGGGAGGGACGTGGAAAGCGGTAGTTCCTGAGTTATAGATGCAGAAGATGAGCACAGGGATAGGACAGAAGGAAGGATGGAAGGGAGGGAGGGAGGGAGGAAGAAAGGAATGGAGAGAGGGAGGTCAAATGAGAAAGGGAGGGAGGAAAAAAAGAGAGAGAAAAAGAAGAAAAGAGAGAGAAAAGAGGATGTATAAATAAATGTACATATCTATAATTATAATTGTAAAGGAAAATAAACTTCTCAATTGAAAAATGAATATATAAGTAAGGAATAGAAACAATAAAGGAATAGAAAGTGTTATACAAGAACAAGGGGACACAATCTGAAGTTAGTTGGGGAAAAGATCAGAAGCAACGTGAGAAAATATTATTTGACTGAAAGAGTAGTAGATGCTTGGAACAAACTTCCAGCAGACGTGGTCGGTAAATCCACAGTCACTGAATTTAAACATGCCTGGGATAAACATATATCCATCCTAAGATAAAATACAGGAAATAGTATAAGGGCAGACTAGATGGACCATGAGGTCTTTTTCTGCCATCAATCTTCTACGTTTCTATGTTTCTGAGAAAGGAAGGGGGAGGGAGGGAGGAAATTGAGAGGTCATAGGAAAGAGAAGAGAAAAAGAGAGATGGATAAAGAAGGAAGGAAGGAAGGAAGATTAGACAAATGGGCAAGGGAGAGAGGAAGAAAGGAAGGAGGGAGGAAATAAATTGAGAGAGGGTATATGAAAGAAAAAAGAGAGATGGATCAGGAAGAAATAAAGAGTGCAATGAATACAAGAGATAAAGAATAGAAGGGAGGGAGGAGGGAGGAAACAGAGATGATATAAGAGAGGAGAGATTGAACAATGAAAGAATAGAAAGAGAGAGGAAGAAAGGAATGAAGGAATGAAGGAACGGAGGAAGGCAGAACAGTCGGTCAAATGAGCAAAGAAAGGAAGGAAGACGGAAATAAATTGAGAGCGGGTGTAAAAAAGGAAGGAGGAAAAGAGAGTTGGATGAAGAAGAGATAAAAGAAGGAAAGAAGGGAGGGAAGGAGGAAGAACAGTCAAATGAGCAAGGGAGGGAGAAAGAAAGGAAGAGGGAAGGGAGGGAGTAAATAAATTGAGAGAGGGTGTATAAAAGAAGGGAGAAAAAGAGAGATGGATGAGGAAGAGATAAAAGATGGAAGTGAGGGAGGAAGGGTGGAAAGAAACTGAGAGATGTTATAAGAGAGATGGAAGAACGAAGGAATAGAAAAAAGAGATGGAGGTAGGGAGGAACGAAAGAAGGAAGGAAGGAAAGAAGGAAGGAACGAAAGAAGGAAGGAAGGAAGAGAGGGAGGGAGGAAGGAAGGAAGGAGAAAGAGGGTCAGGGAGGAAGGGAGGTCCTCTTGTCCATTCCTGTTGAGACTAGATGATTTCTCTGTAGGGTTTCCTCTTCTCTTTTTTCCAATCGACTTGACCTGAACCCTTCAAACTGCAAGGAACCCACCACTTCCCTTGGAAAGGAAGATTGATTGACCTCAGCATCTCCGAAGTTTCCAGTGGTCCAGCCACGTCGTCTCCCCTCCCTCTCTTCCCGCCCACAGTCTTTGCAAAATCCTCTTCATTTTCTTCCCTGCATGCCCAGAATCTTAGCACGGCTTGCTTGGAAGACATCCAGTTCTTTACCCAAGCCGAGTCCGAATGAGAACATCTGGCGGGTGGGGGGGAGAAGAAGGGGGGAGACAACTGGTGGGAGGGGAGGGGAAGAAGTAGGAGCAGAAGAAGAAGACTATATTACCCACTGGGGGGGGGAGAGAAATCTCAGGAGAACTCTGATTTTTTTAAAGGGCAGTTCAGGACCAGACCTATTGCTATATTTATCTGTTGGGGGGGAAAAAAAGACTCGAAATTCCAAGCGACCGCTCCCTTTACAAAGAAGACAGAAAAAATTGCCCTGCGTTTTTTATGGTGGAAGGTCTTGAGCATAAAACGTATCAGGAAAGACTTCATGAACTCAATCTGTATAGTCTGGAGGACAGAAGGAAAAGGGGGGACATGATCGAAACATTTAAATATGTTCAAGGGTTAAATAAGGTTCAGGAGGGAAGTGTTTTTAATAGGAAAGTGAACACAAGAACAAGGGGACACAATCTGAAGTTAGTTGGGGGAAAGATCAAAAGCAACGTGAGAAAATATTATTTCACTGAAAGAGTAGTAGATCCTTGGAACAAACTTCCAGCAGACGTGGTTGGTAAATCCATAGGAACTGAATTTAAACATGCCTGGGATAAACATCTATCCATCCTAAGATAAAATACAGGAAATAGTATAAGGGCAGACTAGATGGACCATGAGGTCTTTTTCTGCCGTCAGTCTTCTATGTTTCTATGTTTCTATCAGCAAAATCTCAATGTCTATCTCTTGCAATTTTAAGGGGTCATTATTAAGGGGAGGAGACAAGGTTTTTTTATGGTAGGTAAATAAAATGATTTCAATATAAACAGGGCAGTGGTTTTTCTAATTTCCCTTTTGTTTTTATTTTACTTTATTCCTCTTTTTTTTTTTAAAAAAAAGATTTTTTATTAAGAAATTTTTTAAAAACATATGCAAAAATGAATATAGTACATTATAGAACTTTTTTTTATTTCTGTATTAAGAAGACTTCTATAACCAGAGGAGCAATGGTAGCTCCTATATATGTTAAATGTGGTTTGTTTTGTTTGTCTTACATTTAAAAAAAATCAATAAAAGTAATTTCAAAAAAAAGAAAAGAAAGTCATACAGCTATAAGAAAAAAGAAAGAAAAGGAAATTTATTATTTATGTATTATTATTATTATTTATTCATTGTTTATAATTCATTTTAATATTTGCAGAGAAATGGCCAGGCAGGCTCCACTGACATACCGAAATTACCTTGCCTAGGCTTTATCTATTTATTTATATTTATTTATTAGATTTCTATGCGCCCTTCTCGAGACGGCTCAGGGCAGCATACAACTTTAAATATAAAAATGTATAAGAAATCTAGTAACTATAAAAATATGAAAAGGCTTTGCCTTGGTATGTCTATGAGAGCTGCTACTGTTGTCTTTTATTTATTTTTTATTTTTTGACGATTTACCAGTTGGGTGAACTGGTCATTGGAAGAAATCATTAGGGCAGAGAACCGGTTGTAAAATTATTTGAATCCCGCCACTGCCTATTCTGCATCATTGAAAAGAGCAAATGATGAGCCATGGAGAAATTGATTATTCCCCAAATGGTGGTCCCAGCCAGAAGCTCTGTGGCCTTTGCCTCTCGCCTGATCGGCTGGCGGCTATTTTACAACAAAAAAGAAGTCAAATATAAATATTAAAACGATAACCCCAGTTAAAAACCAATGACTCAAACAATCCAATCGACACAAGCATACCATTCAATATAATTTAGAAACATGGAAACATAGAAGATTGGCGGGTCCCAGGGGAAGAGCCTTCTCTGTGGCGGCCCCGACTCTCTGGAACCAGCTCCCCCCGGAGATTAGAACTGCCCCCACCCTCCTTGCCTTCCGTAAACTCCTTAAAACTCACCTCTCCCGTCAGACATGGGGGAATTGAGGCATTCCCCCCCCTCCCCCGGGCCTATACAATTTATGTATGGTATGTCTGTGTGTATGTCTGGTTTAATAATGGGGTTTTTAAAATGTTTTTTAAATTTATTAGATTTGTTGTGAATTGTTCTATTGTTGTTGTGAGCCGCCCTGAGTCTACGAAGAGGGACGGCATACATATCTAAATAAATAAATGAATGAATGAATGAATGAATGAATGAATAAATAAATAAATAAATAAAATTGACGGCAAAAAAAGACCTCATGGTCCATCTAGTCTGCCCTTATACTATTTCCTGTATTTTATCTTAGGATGGATATATGTTTATCCCAGGCATGTTTAAATTCAGTTCCTGTGGATTTACCAACCACGTCTGCTGGCAGTTTGTTCCAAGTATTTACTACTCTTTGTTTGTTCCAAGCATCTACTACTCGTGGGTAGCCCCATGTAGAGCGTATTGCAAAATTGTGATGTTCTTCCTCATTGTCCCGTCGACTAAACAATGTCGTTTGGCGGGCCCCAGGGGAAGAGCCTTCTCTGTGGCGGCCCCGACCCTCTGGAATCAGCTCCCCACAGAGATCAGAATTGCCCCCACTCTCCTTGCCTTTCGTAAGCTCCTCAAAACCCACCTCTGTCATCAGGCATGGGGGAATTGAGATATTAATTCCCCCCAGGCCTATACAATTTATGCATGGTATATTTGTGTGTATGTTTGGTTTTTAATAACGGTTTTTAGTTATTTTAAATATTAGATTTGTTATATGTTGTTTTATTACTGTTGTTAGCCGCCCCGAGTCTACGGAGAGGGGCGGCATACAAATCCAATCAATCAATCAATCAATCAATCAATCAATAATACTCCTTGAAATGGTGTTGTTTTGCCTGGCCAAAAAGACAAAATTCCCAGCCATGCCCTTCAATCTGCTTCCTGTTTCTTGCTGGCCCCGTTAAAATAAATAAATAGATCAAAGCTTATGTTCGGTTTTCAGCCAGCCAAGTTTCCCCCCTTTTTTTATCAAAGACACTCATAAACAAATCAAAACCAGTGTGGCCCAACTTTGGCAACTTTATGCCCTGTGGACTTCAACTCCCAGAATTCCTCAGGCAGCAGCCTTGCTGACTGAGGAATTCTGGGAGTTGAAGTCCACAGTTCTTGGAATCTAGGTTGGAATCTAATGGCCCAAAAGAAAGTTGCTGTGAACAGCAGATCACAAATCCCAGGTTTACTGGAACATATACAGTTGCATCTCATTCAATATACTGTACCACCATTAAACAAACAATGGCTTAGCATGTTGGTCGTGGAGCTGTGCCAGAAAAGAAATGGGATTTTCTCAATTGCATAACTTGCCAAGTGTCGCTATAACCCTATCTGATAGAAATTGCTTCCCCAGGAAACAGAATACAGTACACAGTGGTACCTCTACTTACGAACTTAATTCATTCTGTGACCAGGTTCTTAAGTAGAAAATTTTGTAAGAAGAAGCAATTTTTCCCATAGGAATCAATGTAAAAGCAAATAATGTGTGCGACTGGGGAAACCACAGGGAGGGTGGAGGCCCTGTTTCCTCCCAGGAGATTCCTAGAGAGGCCCCACAGAGGCTTCTCCCCGCCTTTTCCAGCCCTGTTTTCTCCCAGGAGATTCCTAGAGAGGTCCCACAGAGACTTCTCCCCACCTTTTCCAGCCCTGTTTCCTCCCAGGAGATTCCTAGAGAGGCCCCACAGAGGCTTTTCCTTGCCTTTTCCGGCCCTGTTTCCTCCCAGGAGATTCCTAGAGAGACCCCACAGAGGCTTCTCTCTGCCTTTTCCGGTTACAGTTTTAGAGGCTTGGGTTTGTAAGTGGAAAATGGTTCTTGAGAAGAGGCAAAAAAAATCTTGAACACCCAGTTTTTATCTAGAAAAGTTTGTAAGTAGAGACCTTTGTAGGTAGAGGTACCACTGAAATTGTAAGCAAGACTTCCTCTTCTAAAAGTTACACCCACAAAAAATGAAATCTAAAGACAGAGGTTTGCTAACAACTTAAAGGTGTGATAACTTCGATGCATCCCTTGCAGAGGTTTGGCCAGGAATTTAGGGTAAATTGAGCCAAAATACTTTTTGAGAGCTGTAAGTCATTCCTACGCATGCAAATATTTTTTAAAGCTTACCAAAACTGTTTCTGTACAGTAAATATATAGAATTTTCTCCTCTCGGGGGTTTAGAAAAATTTGTGCTCCCGAGACGCCAATTAAAGTATCTGGCAATATTTAGCATCTGTTCCTGGATCATCCATTGCAATACAAAGTGTCTTGATCTGAATGCAGTGAGAGCTATTAATTTATTTGTTTTCCTGCTTAAATTCAATTTATCTGGTGCTGTGGACTTTGAATGACCCCATGCCCTGTATTACTGACATTAAGCTAATAGGACTACGTTCATTCAAGATTGTTTTAGTTCCAGCACAAGATTAATCCACCCATCAATATTGCTTTTCAGAGGAAAAATCGTGCACCATGTTCAACCTCGTGATTGATGTAACTTTTCTACGCTAACTCAGGAGTCTCAAACTGCCCAAGGAGCTGCTGATTCAGTTCTACAGAGGAATCATTGAGTCTGTCACCTGCACCTCTATAACTGTCTGGTTCGGTGCTGCAACCCAACAGGACCGACACGGACTTCAGAGGAGAACCAGAACTGCAGAAAAAACAATGGCTGCCAACCTGCCTTCCATTGAGGACCTGTATACTGCACGAGTCAAAAAGAGGGCGGGGAAAATATTTACTGACCCCTCACATCCTGGACACAAACTGTTTCAACTCCTGCCCTCAAAATGTTGCTACAGAGCACTGCACACCAAGACAACTAGACACAAGAACAGCTTTTTTTCCGAATGCCATCACTCTACTAAACAAATAATTCCCTCAACACTGTCAGACTTTCTACTAAATCTGCACTTTTATTCTACTAGTTTTTCTCATCGTTCCTATCACCCATTTCCTCCCATGTTCTGTATGACTGTAACTTGTTGCTTATATCCTAAGATTTATATTAATATTGCTTCTTCGTTGCTTATTTGACCCCTATGACAATCATTAAGTGTCGTACCACATGATTCTTGACAAATGTATCTTTTATTTTATTTTATTTTATGTACGCTGAGAGCATATGCACCAAGACAAATTCCTTGTGTGTCCAATCACACTTATTTTATTTATTTATTTATTACTTGGATTTGTATGCCGCCCCTCTCCGAAGACTTGGCCAATAAAAATTCTATTCTATTCTATTCTAATATTGATTGTTTCTTCATTGCTTATATGACCCCTATGACAATCATTAAGTGTTGTACCTCATGATTCCTGACAAATCTATATTTTCTTTTATGTACATTGAGAGCATCTGCACCAATTCCTTGTGTGTCCAATCACACTTGGCCAATAAATAATTCTATTCTATTCTATTGAACCAACCCGACCTCCCATTTTCAATTCTATTTCAGAAACCTCTATACAACCTTGGCAACTTTAAGGTCTGTGGACTTCAACTCCCAGAATTCCCCAGTCTGCATAGCATAGCTAGCTGGGGAATTCTGGGAGTTGAAGTCTCCAAGTCTTAATGTTGCAAGGTTGAACATACGCTCATACTTTACCTAGTTTGTGGGAGCCAATATGACACAAACAATGCTAAGGTTCTTAAGATAACATTTTTGAGATTCTTAAAAACTAATGGGATGCTGTCACACAAATATAATAATAATCCCTGTTGGATCAGATCAAGGGTCACCTCATCCAAGCTTTCATTTCTCATGATGCTCAAAAGGAGGAGGTGAAAGCATATTCCCTCAGCAATGTTGTTTATTTATTTAGTTTATTTATCTCCTTTATCGTTTTTATAAATCCTCAGGGTGGCAAACACACAATGGCTCCTTCCTCCTCCGAGTTATATATGGTTTTGTTTGGGTTGTGTGATGAACTTTTTTATGACAAGGGTTTTTATGTTTTGAATATTGGATTTTTATATTAGGTCCAGTTAGGTCCCACAGAGGTGGCCTTCTCCGGGTCCCGTCGACGAAACAATGTCATCCGGTGGGACCCAGGGGAAGAGCCTTCTCTGTGGCGGCCCCGACCCTCTGGAATCAACTCCCCCCAGAGATTAGGATTGCCCCCACCCTCCTTGCCTTTCACAAACTCCTCAAAACCCACCTCTGTCATCAGGCATGGGGAAATTGATTCCCCTGGGCTGTTTCCGCTTTACATATGGTTTGTATGATATGTATGATTGTTTTTTATATTAAGGGTTTTAAATTGTTTTAACTATTGAATTTGTACTGTTTTGTTGTCGTGAGCCGCGCTGAGTATCTGGAGGGGGGCGGCATACAAATCTAATTAATAATAATAATAATAATAATAATAATAATAATTATTATTATTATTATTATTATTATTATTATTATTATTATTATTATGTCAGTACAACACAGCAATCGAGATCACTATGCTGGATTTCGTATTTCATCACCAGTCGGGAGCTTCCCAAGCAGCTAGGACTGGGTGATGTAGCGGCGAATTATGTTTGCCGATCCCAGTAACGCAGCCTTTTGCAATTGACAGATGGAGATTTTGTCAATTCCAATGGTTTTCAAATGTCCGCTGAGATCCTTTGGTACTGCGCCCAGCATGCCAAGTACCACTGGGACCACTTTCATGGGCTTATGCCAGAGTCGTTGCAGCTCGATTTTTAGATCTTCGTATTTCACTAATTTCTCTAGCTGCTTCTCCTCAATTCTGCTGTCTCCTGGGATTGCGATGTCGATGATCCATACTTTTTTTCCCTCCATGATCAGAATTCGGTCAGTCTGAAGTCGGAAGTCCCACAGTAGTTTTGCTTGCTCATTTTCGACCACTTTTTCGGTTCTTTGCCACTGGTAAATGGTAGTTCCGGCATAAGTTCCAATGGATCATTTGTGCCACAGCATATTATTATTATTATTATTATTATTATTATTATTATTATTATTATTATTATTATTCCCCACAAGAACTCTGTGAGGTGACTTGGGCTGGAAAAAAGTGACTGACTGCCCCCATGCGCCCTGCATGTGATGCTCCTCACATATTTGTGGCATGTGACCACCTGGCTCGTGGGAGGCATGCACACATGCGCAGCAGAGCTGAACTCAGGGTGTCCAGGGGAAAAGCATTTTGAAATCCCCAGATATTTCCCTGACATTTCCCTGTAACTTGCGATCTAGTTAAGACACTGTCTTAGATGACATCATACCAAACGGCTAAGCCGTGGAGAAATATTGGTAGCTGAAAAAGCAAGTTGTTGCCACAGTTATGCTCATTTCTGCTTGACTCTGCCAGGCAGCACGATCCATTTTTAAAAAAAAGACTTTTAAACATTTTAATATAGTTTGGTGTTTTCCCCCTGATTTATTCCGGGTTTTCCCCCCACAAATTCACTGATAATTCACTGATATTTTCCAAATCGCTGAAGGCTAATGCTGCCCCAAATCACTCCCCAAACCACCCCTCCAAAAGCTTCTTACACCGCCCCAAATCACTCCGAAAATCACCCCTCCAAAACCTTCCTAAGTTGCCCCAAATCCCTCTTAAAATCACCCCTTCAAACGCTTCCTACGCTGCCCCAAATCACTCCAAAATCACCCCTTTAAAAGCTTCCTATGTTGCCCCAAATCACTCCAAATCAGACACGGCTGGACAAAATAAATTTTTATTTTTTACTTTTACAGCATCACTACCAGAATGCTCTAAGCACAGCACAAACCCTTTCAAAATACCTGGATGTTTGTAACCTTTTGTTCTGTCTGGGTCACTCCGGAAGCTATGACCAACCCAAAAAGATAAGCCAGACACACCGGTACAATGCAAATGCAGTTTATAAAGTTCAAGAGAAACAAAACTAACAGAAAATGTTCTTACAAAGCAGGAAAACACTGGAACTCCAAATATATCCACGAAGGCAATAGTCCATGCAGCAATACAGGATTCTTGCTGCCAAGCCGAGGCTGTAGATAGCAGACATACACCTCCCACGGGTCTTCCAAACTGCTGGGCCACAAGCCAGGAACAGAGATGCCGAGAAACAAGACAGGATAACGCAACTCCAAACTGATAACACTCCACATGGCTTCAAGGGCTGGCCTGTCTTATATACCCTTTCCCTGTTAATGAGGACCACACCCAAGCCCAGCTGTTCCTAATTCACTGCTGATAATATTTCTTCAATTGCTCCTTCCTTTGATCTGAACGTCTCTGTCGCATGTCAACGACAGCATGAGCTTCGTCCCCTAGTGACTCCAAGCTACTGGCTGGGAAGAGCCCCTCCCCAGGGCTCTCATGCTGTTCTTCCTCGTCACCTTCCTGACTATACTCTCCCCCGTCCGACTGCTCAGCCCCCTCCTCTTCGCTTTCATCCTCCTCCGGGCATGGAGCCAGCAAAGACGCAGCTGGACCCTGATCGGCCTCAGGCTGAACCATAACACCTTTCAAGATAGACCAAACTACGAAGTCAAAGTCATACAGTTCAAAAATTATTTACTGTATATTGTAAAGTTAAAGCAACAGTCTTGTAAGACTGAATTAGCCATCTCCTCCCTTGCTTTATCTTCACAAAAAGTGCTTTGCGAATCTCGGAAAAAGACTTGTGCAAAGCATCGCGAAACACTGCTGTAAAACCAGCCAAGATAATTTACAAACCAAGTATAAAATAACATTTTTTAAAAATCTGATGGGAAGGACTTCAAATTCTGTATCTCAAAAGAACGAATGGAACACACAGCCCTTAAGGTATTTTTGGTTCAGCAGCTGAGCGCAAATCAATTTGTCAAGTTAACACTATTTTATAGACCTATAGATAATTGTGTAAATCCTGTATCTCCCTCGGAGGCCTGTAAAAACCATTTACGGATGAGTATATACAGCCTGCTTAGAGACAAATGGATTTTGAACATAGCCCCAAAGCAAGTTCCCTGCATATAATAACACCACCTGGATTTATTTCAGGCCAAAGTCGGTGGATGCTATTTTCCCCCCCACCCCTACTTTTATTTCTGCACAAGTTGTTCTCAAAATATGAAACCAGACCATACAAGCACCAGGTGCTTGTTCTGATCTTCCCTGAAAAAGGAGAATTTCCATGTCAGTGAAACTCGAACTCCAGGTTCAGTTGAACACACAGAGCTTAATTTGGGCAGGGAAAGGAAAAGAAAACACACATACACAAATACACACACACACACACAGGTCTTGGAGGTTGTTGTGGTTAGCTCTGGCCCAGCTCCTGCCCCAAGGACTGTGGCTGTGGGGGAGACATCCACATGCTGCAGGCCTGTTTTGCCCCCTGGTGGAATCTGCTGATGAAGGCTCCTCTGACCAAGAAGACATGAGTGACAGGGAGGAGGAGAGTGTGGCAGACAGCTCAGAAGGAGATCAATTATCTAGCTCCTCCTTGGATTCAGAACAAGAGTTAATGATACAGCCACGCATGCGGAGAGCGATGCATAGGCAACAACAACTGAGAGATTATTATCAAAGAAAATGAGGCCACCTGTGGTTGGGTGGGGCTGTGGTCATTAGTGAGGCTGCTATAAAGAGCAGCCTGTGGGTTTGGCCATTGTGGAGGATTATCTGATTGTTGTGTTTCGTGACTGCTTTACTGACTTTGACTTTTTGTGTGCTGATTTTCCCCCGCTTTGAAACTAAACCAGAGCAAAGTGTGTTTCACTTTGTGAAAGAAGAAGGACTGTGAATTGCCTCACAGCTGCAAGCTAAGTATCACAGAACTGATAAGGGACTTGTACAAATTACCAGGTTGTTTGGAGACGAGTGCTCTTTGCTATACAAAACGAGGGCTTAGGTTAAGTGAATTTTCATTATAAAGAACATTGTTTTGAATGTTGAAATGTGTGTCTGAAATTTGTACCTGTGAATTTTCGGGAGGAGTCTGCCAGAGAGCCCAACAGAACAGAGGTATTCTGGTCCGATGCCATGAAGGGCTTTATAGGTGATAACCAGCACTTTGAATTGTGACCGGAAACTGATCGGCAACCAATGCAGACTGCAGAGTGTTGGTGTGACATGGGTATACCTAGGGAAGCCCATGATTGCTCTCGCAGCTGCATTCTGCACAATCTGAAGTTTCCAAACAGTCTTCAAAGGTAGCCCCACATAGAGAGCATTACAGTAGTCGAACCTCGAGGTGATGAGGGAATGAGTGACTGTAAGCAGTGACTCCCGGTCCAGGTAGGGCCGTAGCTGGTGCAACAGGCGAACCTGGGCAAATGCCCCCCTGGCCAAAGCCGAAAGATGGTTCTCTAATGTTAGCTGAGGATCGAGGAGGACGCCCAAGTTGCAGACCCTTTCCGATGGGGTCAATGATCCCCCCCCCAGGGTAATGGACGGACAGATGGGATTGTCATTGGGAGGCAAAACCCACAGCCACTCCATCTTGTCAGGGTTGAGTTTGAGCCTGTTGACACCCATCCAGGCCCCAATAGCCTCCAGGCACCGGCACATCACTTCCACTGCTTCGTTGGCTGGACATGGGGTGGAGATGTACAGCTGGGTATCATCAGCGTACTGGTGATACCTCACCCCATGCCCATGGATGATCTCGCCCAGTGGTTTCATGTAGATATTAAATAGCAGGGGGGAGAGGACCAACCCCTGAGGCACCCCACAAGAGAGAGACCTAGAGGTCGACCTCTGACCCCCCACTAACACCGACTGCAACCGACCGGAGAAGTAGGAGGAGAACCACTGAAGGACAGTGCCCCCCACTCCCAACCCCTACAGCCGGCGCAGAAGGATACCATGGCCGATGGTATCAAAAGCCGCTGAGAGGTCAAGAAGCACCAGGACAGAGGATAGATCCCTGTCTCAGGCTCGCCAGAGATAAAAACATAGAAACATAGAAGACTGACGGCAGAAAAAGACCTCATGATCCATCTAGTCTGCCCTTATACTATTTTTTGTATTTTATCTTAGGATGGCATGTTTAAATTCAGATACTCCAGCTGGGTTAAGAGGGGAACTCTCTGGCAATCAAAGCCCCCTTCTTTATGAAGACATAAACAACATTTCCCTTTTAGTCGAGATGTTGACATAAAATTGTAATTTTGCCGTGATTTCCTCCCCCCCGAACACCTGCAACACCGGTTATAGGATGCTGCACAGGGCCCCCTATGACTGTCTAATAGAGGAGGGAGTCATAGTTCGGAGCCAGGATGAGGGTAAGGTGATAGTTCAGGGCATGCTGTGAATATAAATAAGAGAGAAATGAAACTCAGCAGTTTTTTTCCCCCTCTTAAGAAATGAAGTTGCAATCCAGGTTAGTGAGAAGCTTCATTTGTGAACCACCCCTAGTGATATCCCTACTTAAATAATAAGAAGTAGGGTAAAGTGAGAGTATAGGTATTCCTTGACTTATGGCCATAACAGAGCCAAAATTTATATTGCTAAGCAAGACAGTTACCGTATTTTTCAGAGTATAAGACGCACCTTTTTTCTCTCCTAAAAGAGACTGAAAATTCAGGTGCTTCTTATACTCGGAATACAGTTTCTTTTTTCGAGGCGTTTTTCCCCATCCCTAACTAGGTGATAATGATCTTCCCAGCTCTTATCTTGCAGGTTCTTTCATTGTTACTATCTGTGAAGAATGTTTTCCAAGCTCTAAGAGTTTTTTTCCATTACTCTAACTTGCTCCAAGTAAGTTTCTTTCCAGCCCTAATCAGGTGCTAACGATGTTCCCAGCTCTTACCAGTTTGCAAGCTCTTTCATTGTTACTCTCTGCTAAGAATGTTTTCCAAGCCCTAAGTCTTTGCAGGTTTTTTTTAAATTGCTCTACGGGCTCAGAATTTTTCTTTCCAGCCCTAACCAGGTTCTAACAATGTTCCCAGCTCTTACTGGCTTGCAAGCTCTTTCATTGTTACTCTTTCCAAATAAGGTTTTTTTTAAAAGCCCTAACCAGGGGATAAAATAATGTGCTGAAACTGACCAGACTAAGGATGCTAGCCAGATGAATAAGTGGTAAGCAGATTATTTTCCCTATTTTCCTTCCCTAAAACTAAGGGGTGTCTTATACGTTGAAAAATAGGGTACGTTTTGCCCAGTTTTAAGAGCTTTCTTGGGCATTTGCTAAGTAAATCGCTGCAGTTATTAAGTTACTACTATGGTTGTTAAGTGAATCTGGCTGCCCCATTAGCTTTGCTTTTCCGAAAAAAATAATCACATAACCTGGGACACTGCAACTCGTCAAAAACACGAGCTGATTGCCAAACAACTGAATTTTATTCATTCATTCAATTTTTATGCTGCCCACATGACCACGGGGATGCTGCGATGATCATAACTCACTTTTTCAATGTCGTCGTAACTTTAAACTTTAAATTACGAATGGTATATCCAATAATAAATATAAAAAAGACTTATATTACTTAATGGTTCATATACTGGTAGCAGCTAGGATAGCCTTTGCACAAAAATGGAAAGACACTGAGATTCCAAAAGAAATAGATATTCTTATGAAAATTTTAGATTGTGCTGAGCTAGATATGATGACGAGAAGGTTAAACAATCAAGAAGAATCAGAATTTTATGATGTCTGGAAGAAGGTTTATATTTGGTGGGAAATAAAGAAAAAGAAATAAAAGTATTATTTTGAATATCTGAAGTTAGTAGATAAACCGCAAATAGCTGTTTACATAGATGTTTACAAATTTTTACTTATGTCTATATTCATTACAGTGGAACCCCGACATAAGAGCTGCTCGACTTAAGAGCTACTCGAGATAAGAGCTGGGAGAGGAGAGACATTTTTTAATTTTATTTTATTTATTACTTGGATTTGTATGCCGCCCCTCTCCGCGATACGAGCCGAGAAGAGCCGGGCTGGCTTACTTTCCTTCCTTCCCGCGCTGATGCAGAGCCACTCGAACAAAGCGTCGCGCCCCTCTGATGCTTTCGGCGGCTTCCGAAGCGACGCTGGGCTCTTTTGCCGCCAAAAGCGTCAGGGGGGCGTGACGCTTTGTTCGAGTGGCTCTGCATCAGCGCGGGAAGGAAGGAAAGTAAGCCAGCCCGGCTCTTCTCGGCTCGTATCCCGGCACTTGGTGAGTGGAGAGGCGGTCGCCTCCCCTGCCGCCCCACTCTGGGGGCCCTTGGCTTCTGCTGGGGGTGGGGGGATCCGAACGCTGTTTTGAATTTCACATTCCGAGTGGCCCAAACGCCAAAGGCGAACTTCCGCACCTCAGGAGTTAGCTCGCAAACGGCGCGGCTGTTTTAAAACATCGCTGCCGGCCTTGGGGGGGAGAGGGAAAGGGGGGAGAGGGGGGAGAGAAAGAGAGAGGGAGAGAAAGAGAGAGGGAAAGGGGGGGAGAGGGGGGAGAGAGAGAGAGGGATAGAAAGAGAGAGAGAGTGAGAGATGCTCAGTGAGCCTTTCTTTGAAGTTGCCTTTCTTTCTTTCTCTCTCTCTTTCTTTTTCTCTCTTGCTCTTTCATTCTTTTTTCTTTCTCTTTCTTTCTTTCTCTTTCTTTCTTTCTTTCTCTTGCTTTCTCTCCTTCCTTCCCTCCTTCCATTTCTTTCATTCTCCCTCTCTATTTTTATTTCTCTTTCATTTTCTTTCTTTCTCTCTTGCTTGCTTTCTTTCTTGCTCTTTTTCTTTCTCTCTTTTACCTTCCCTTCCTCTATTTCTTGCTTTCCTTTTCCTTCCTCCCTTCTTTCCTCCCTCTACAGGATTGGGTGGCAGTGAAGTTACTCTCCCCTTTCATAAGTTTCCTTGCTTCCTTCCTCTGTTCCTGTCCCTTCACCCTTTCTTTCTTCCTTTCTTTCTTCCTTCCTTTCTTTCCTTCCTTCCTTTCCTCCCTCCATTTCTTGCTTTCCTTTTCCTTCCTCCCTTCTTTCCTCCCTCTACAGGATTGGGTGGCAGTGAAGTTGAATAAATAACTACAGTTTAATGAATAAAAATAAAAGTTTGCCATGTTGATTGTTTTGGGTAAAAAGAGGAAGGGAAGGAAAGCTCTCAGCTTATCATCTTATTAATAAGTAAAGTTACATTTATTCTTGCAATGTCTTTTTGCATAATTTAGACTAACTTTGTGAGTTTTTTGAGGGCTGGAACCAATTAAAATTATTTACATTAATTCCTATGGGGAAAAGTCGTTCGAGATAAGAGCTGCTCGACTTAAGAGCGCAGGTCCGGAACGAATTAAACTCGTATCTCGAGGTACCACTGTATATCAAAATTGACAGGTATGCATACCATATAGATGATGTAGTATAACAAAATGATTTTAATATTCTTTCCCCCCCTCTTATTACAATAATGACTTCTATTTTGAGCGGAGCGACTGTAGCTCCACTAAATGTTACATGTGGTGTTTGTTATGTGTGTCTTTCTTTTGAAAATCAATAAAATATTTTACAAAAATAAATAAATTACGAATGTCTTCGTAACTTTGAGCTGTCACAATACTGTCACTAAATGATTGTAAGTCAAGACTATCTGTACACACAAACAGGAAAACAGCACCCAGCATCAAGTTCCTGAGATGCCCATTCAAATTGGCTCAAATGCCACTGGTGACGGAATTTTTAAATACATAGAATGGAATAGAATAGAATGGAATTCTTTATTGGCCAAGTGTGATTGGACACACAAGGAATTTGTCTTTGGTGCCTATGCTCTCAGTGTACCGAAAAAAGCAAGATACATTTGTCAAGAATCATGAGGTACAACACTTAATGCTGTAGAACACTTGATGATTGTCATAGGGTACAAACAAGCAATCAGGAAACAATCAATATGAATATAAATCTTAAGGATACAAGCAACAAGTTACAGCCATAGAGTTATAAGTGGGAGGAGATGGGTGATAGGAACGATGAGAAGACTAATAGTAATAGAAGTGCAGCCTTAGTAAATAGTTTGACAGTGTTGGGGGAATTATTTGTTTAGCAGAGTGATGGCGTTCGGGGAAAAACCTATTCTTGTGTCTAGTTATCTTGGTGTGCCGTGCTCTGTAGCAATGTTTTGAGGGTAGGAGTTGAAACAGTTTGTGTCCAGGATGTGAGGGGTCAGTAAATATTTTCCCCACCCTCTTTTTGACTCGTGCAGTATACAGGTCCTCAATGGAAGGCAGGTTGGCAGCAATTGTTTTTCCTGCAGTTCTGATTCTCCTCTGAAGTCTGTGTCGGTCTTGTTGGGTTGCAGAACCGGACCACACAATTATAGAAGCCCTTCATGGCATCGGACCAGAATAACTCCGGGACCGCCTTCTGCCGCACGAATCCCAGTGACCGATTAAGTCCCACAGAGTTGTCCTTCTCCGGGTCCCGTCGACTAAACAATGTCGTCTGGTGGGTCCCAGGGGAAGAGCCTTCTCTGTGGCGGCCCCGACTCTCTGGAACTAGCTCCCCCCGGAGATTAGAACTGCCCCCACTCTCCTTCCCTTCCGTAAACTCCTTAAAACTCACCTCTGCCATCAGGCATGGGGGAATTGAGGCATTCCCCCTCCCTCCCCCCGGGCCTATATAATTTATGTATGGTGTGTCTGTGTTTATGTCTGGTTTAATAATGGGTTTTTTTTAAATGTTTTTTAAATTTATTAGATTTGTTATGAATTGTCTTATTGTATGCTGTGAGCCGCCCCGAGTCTACGGAGAGGGACAGCATACAAATCTAAATAATAATAATAATAATAATAATAATAATAATAATAATAATAATAATAATGACAGACTCAATGATTCCTCTGTAGAACTGTATCAGCAGTTCATTGGGCAGTTTGAGCAGAGAGAAGATTCTTTGTTGTGCTTTTTTGATGATGTTTTTGAGATGGACCTAATCCAATCCAGTAGTAACTTAATCACTGCAGTTATTAAGTTACTACTATGGTTGTTAAGTGAATCTGGCTGCCCCATTAGCTTTGCTTGTCCGACGGTAAAAAAAAATCACATAACCAGGGACACTGCAACTCGTCAAAAATATGAGCTGATTGCCAAACAACTGAATTTTATTTATTCATTCATTCAATCAATCAATTTTTATGCTGCCCACATGACCACAGGGATGCTGCGATGGTCATAACTCACTTTTTCAATGTCATCGTAACTTTAAACTTTAAATTACGAATGTCGTCGTAACTTTGAGCTGTCACAATACTGTCACTAAATGAAATGATTGTAAGTCAAGACTATCTGTACACACAAACAGGAAAACAGCACCCAGCATCAAGTTCCTGAGATGCCCATCCAAATTGGCTCAAATGCCACTGGTGACGGAATTTTTAAATACATAGATGATTTTTTTGATGTTAGGTGATCATTTTAGATCTGGATACGATAGAACCTAGAAATGCGAATGTCTCTACTGTTGATATTGTGTTGTCTATTATTGTAAGAGGTGGTAGAATGGAAGGGTTTCTCCATGATCTTTCTCAACATCATTTTTAAAATAAATTTCTGCTGCCACCCAGGGCGAGTTGCTATTCCAAGCAACACATAGAATCTTGAACCAAACAAACCATGACTCAGTATTAGGTAACAGCTTGGCAGAAGCAACTTCTGCTGGTTCAGCCGATTTCTGCTTGGTTTGGAACCACTATGGAAATGGCCAGAGGACGTATATTATAGTTTTTCAGATGAAGTATCAGGTGGCTTGAAAAAAAACACCCCCCATCTGTCTGGAACAGTGGTGGGATCCTGTCGGTTTAACAACCAATTCGGTGATCGCATGATTTTTTGTAGCCCGTCTTTGGACCTGTTCAATTTTATCAATATCTTTTTCTAGGTGAGGTCTCCAGAACTGAACACAGTATTCCAAATGGGGTCTCACCAGCGCTCTATATAAGGGGATCACAATCTCCCTCTTCCTGCTTGTTATACCTCTAGCTATGCAGCCAAGCATCCTACTTGCTTTTCCTACCGCCTATAGGTTGCTAAAAGTGTTAAAACCACATAGGCAGACATACACACTCATCAGATTCAATCATTCAGAATATTGGCCGGTGACAATCTCATCGCCGGCAGAGGTGGGTCTTCAGAGCTTTACGAAAGACCAGGAGGGACGGGGCAGTATATATCTCAGAGGGAATTCGTTGCAGAGGGTCGGGGTCACCACAGAGAAGGCTCTTCCCCTAGGTCCTGCCAGATGACATTGTCTGGCCGACGCGACCTGGAGAAGGCCGACTCAGTGGGACCTAACCAGTCGCTGGGATACATGAGGCAGCAGACGGTCCCGAAGATAATCTGATTTTTGCTTATGCGCATGCGTGGAAATAAAAATATTGGCAAAAATCACCGAAATCTCACTCACATGCACATCCTCACACAAGCTACACTTCCGGCACATGTCTTCCGGCACATGTGCAGAAGCCGAATCTCACACCGACGCATGCGCGCACTCCATATGCGTGCACACGCCAGTCACCAGGAGCGTTGCGGTAGCACCGGCAATGGGGAGCCCTTCACGGGTGGGCAGACGGGCTCATTTGATCATCACAGTGAACCAGTTTGCTCCCAGATGATTGTCGGAGCATCCAGTTCGCCCGAACTGGTAGAATCCCGTCCCTGGTCTGAATTAGTGTTTTCCAAGTCTTCAATTCTGGATGCTGGCTGGGGAATTATGGGAGTTGAAGTCCCCACATCTGAAAGTGTCCCAGCTTGAGAAATACTCAACCTGGTCTGAACTCTCACCCAAAGTAAATTTCCTTCATCTGATAAGTAGTCCTCATGGTTTCCTGTTCAGGGTGTAACCTGTTCAGCCATATCAGTCTTGGAGCTGTGTTTCGTGACTGTTTTTGGTGGAGCAATTTATCTCCCGGTTGAGCTGTCCTGCCCTGAAGGATGGCGGTGGAATTGGGCAGCCTTATAAAATGTAATTAATGTAATTATAAAGCTTGGCTTGGTGAATCAGCCCCTGCCCGAGCAGAAATGTCAATGCATGAGAGATGCTGATAAGATTCTGCCAGGTGAGAAAAGAGAAAAATCAGTAGCAAACTTGGTGCCATGCGTTGAAATGGCGAGGGAGCAGCTTTAGATGACTCAAGCGAGTGAGTCAAGCTGTGAAGTTATACGTGCAGCAGTAATTTTACCTCGAAGAGCTAGTTATTACAGGCAAATCTCAACTTATGACCATTCATTTAGCGACTAATGCAAGTTACAAAAATGTGACTTAGAATTGGTAGCGCCATCTCCACCCCCACCCCTGTCATAAGCGGCGTTCCCCAGGGAAGTGTACTTGGTCCTACTCTCTTCATTCTCTACATCAATGACCTCTGTGACCACATCGAAAGCAACTGTGTTCTTTTTGCCGACGATGTGAAACTTTTCAACACCACTGACAACACACTCACTCTCCAAAAAGACCTGGACTTTGTCTCAGACTGGTCTAACACCTGGCAACTTCAAATATCAACCAACAAATGCTCTACCCTCCACATCGGCAAAAAGAATCCAAACTGCACTTACGAACTGAATAAACAATCTCTCACTGCTAACCCACACTCAGTAAAAGACCTTGGAATACTAATATCGAATGACCTGAGTGTTAAAGCCCACTGCAACAATATCGCCAAAAAAGCTTCTAGAGTTGTTAACCTGATCCTACGCAGCTTCTGCTCAGGCAATCTCACACTACTCACAAGAGCCTACAAAACTTTTGCCAGACCCATCCTAGACTACTGCTCATCTGTCTGGAACCCATCCCACATCTCAGACATCCAAAGATATTTCACCAGAAGAGCCCTTCACTCCTCCACTCGAAACAGAATATCCTACGAAAATAGACTAACAATAAAGCCTAGAACTACGGTGCCTAAAACACGATTTAAGTATTGCCCACAAGATCATATGCTGCAACGTCCTACCGGTCAATGACTACTTCAGCTTCAACCGCAACAACATAAGAGCACATAACAGATCCAAACTTAATACGAACCGCTCCAAAATTGACTGTAAAAAATATGATTTCAACAATCGAGTTATCGAAGCGTGGAACTCATTACCGGACTCAGTAGTGTCAACCCGTAACCCCCAACATTTCTCCCTTAGACTCTCCACGATTGACCTCTCCAGGTTCATAAGAGGGCAGTAAGGGGCATACATAAGTGCACTAGTGTGCCTTTCATCCCCTGTCCAATTGTCTTTACTTTATCTCACATATCATATATATTTTCTTCCTTTCATATATCTTCTCCTCTATTTTTACATATTATCTTTATATATATTATTCATGTCTATTCTCTTCCATATACCACATATATTGTACCTGTGATTTTGTTTTTCTTGCCTAAATGTAGAACCTTACTTAGAATCTAAGTTTCACTTAAAAAGAGCAATTGAGAAATGTGATTGAAATCCGCCCCTGCTTTTCTTCCTAAATTTTACTCATTTACTTCCAATACCATTGAGTAGAGACATTGGCTCAAGTTGGAAAGACCAGAAGTATTTAGCATGAAGACTGGCATCCTGTATAACATTTTACAATATGTTTTTTCCTCCTGCTTTTCAACAAATGATCAAGACTGTTTACACAATGTAAACAAGTTAAAAGCGTCAAAGAGAACGGATGCTAAAGGCGGCAGAAACACACAAAGGATTAAAAACCCTAAAAACTGCTAAACAAAACCAGTCGAGAGTCCATAATTGCTTAAAGAAAAAAAAAAGTCTTATTTACAATCTGATCTCAAATAAAAAAGGAAGCTATTCACTTGTAGAAGTTGGTCAATATAGGAAGTCCTCAACTTATGGCCAGAAATTATGTTGCTAAGCAAGGAGTCACCCTGAGTCCGTCATTATTTGCTTTTACATTGATTCCTATGGGAAAAATGGCTTCTTCTTACAAACTTTTCTAGTTAAGAATGTGGTCACGGAACAAATTAAGTTCGTAAGTGTTGTGGTTAGCTCTGGCCCAGCTCCTGCCCCAAGGACTGTGGATGTAGGGGAGAAATCCACATGCTGCAGGCCTGTTTTGCCCCCCCCCCCCGGTGGAATCTGCTGATGAAGGCTCCTCTGACCAAGAAGACATGAGTGACAGGGAGGAGGAGAGTGGGGCAGACAGCTCAGAAGGAGATCAATTATCTAGCTCCTCCTTGGATTCAGAACAAGAGTTAATGATACAGCCACGCATGCGGAGAGCGATGCATAGGCAGCAACAACTGAGAGATTATTATCAACGAAAATGAGGCCACCTGTGGTTGGGTGGGGCTGTGGTCATTAGTGAGGCTGCTATAAAGAGCAGCCTGTGGGTTTGGCCATTGTGGAGGATTATCTGATTGTTGTGTTTCGTGACTGCTTTACTGACTTTGACCTTTTGTGTGCTGATTTTCCCCCGCTTTGAAACTAAACCAGAGCAAAGTGTGTTTCACTTTGTGAAAGAAGAAGGACTGTGAATTGCCTCACAGCTGCAAGATAAGTATCTCAGAACTGATAAGGGACTTGTATAAATTACCAGGTTGTTTGGAGACCAGTGCTCTTTGCTATACCAAAAGAGGGCTTGGTTTAAGTGAATTTTCATTATAAAGAACATTGTTTTGAATTTTCAAATGTGTGTGTGTCTGAAATTTGTACCTGTGAATTTTTGGGAGGAGTCTACCAGAGAGCCCGACAGAACTGTTAGTAGAGGTACCACTGTATACCGCTTCACAGTGCTTTACAGCCCTCTTTAAGCAGTTTACAGAGAGTCAGCACCTTTCCCCCAACAATCTGGGTCCTCATTTTACCGACCTTGGAAGGATGGAAGGCCGAGCCAACCTTGAGCCTACTGAGATTCGATCTGCCAAACTGCTGGCAGCCGGTGATCAGCAGAAGTAGCTTGCAGTACTGCACTCTGACCATTGCGCTCAGGTGGCACATGGAGTCATATCAGATGGCAAGCGAGAATTTGCTGATTTTTGGCCTTAGGAAAGGCCGTTTCGACCTCCAGACGCTTCAGGGAAGCCCCACAGGCAAAAAACGTCCGGTTTGGCCAATAGACAAACCAGAGGTTTAGGAATGGACAAACTGGATGTTTACTTTTGCCAGACCCATCCTAGACTACTGCTCATCTGTCTGGAACCCATACCACATCTCAGACATCAACACCCTTCAAAATGTCCAAAGATATTTCACCAGAACAGCCATTCACTCCTCCACTCGAAACAGAATATCCTACGAAAATAGACTAGCAATCCTGGGCCTAGAAAGCCTAGAACTACGGGGCCTAAAACACGATTTGAGTATTGCCCACAAGATCATATGCTGCAACGTCCTACCGGTCAATGACTACTTCAGCTTCAACCGCAATAACACAAGAGCACGCAACAGATTCAAACTTAATACGAACCGCTCCAAACTTGACTGTAAAAAATATGATTTCAACAATCGAGTTATCGAAGCTTGGAACTCATTACCGGACTCCATAGTGTCAACCCCTAACCCCCATCACTTCTCCCTTAGACTCTCCACGATTGACCTCTCCAGGTTCCTAAGAGTTCAGTAAGGGGCGTACATAAGTGCACTGGTGTGCCTTTCGTCCCCTGTCCAATTGTCTTTCCTTTCTCTCACTTATCATATATATTCTCTTTCTTTCATATATCCTCTCCTCTAAGTTAGAAACATAGAAACATAGAAGACTGACGGCAGAAAAAGACCTCATGGTCCATCTAGTCTGCTCTTATACTATTTCCTGTATTTTATCTTACAATGGATATATGTTTATCCCAGGCATGTTTAAATTCAGTTACTGTGGATTTACCAACCACGTCTGCTGGAAGTTTGTTCCAAGGATCTACTACTCTTTCAGTGAAATAATATTTTCTCATGTTGCTTTTGATCCTTCCCCCAACTAACTTAAGATTGTGTCCCCTTGTTCTTGTGTTCACTTTCCTATTAAAAACACTTCCCTCCTGAACCTTATTTAACCCTTCACTTTCACCCTCATTTATATTATCATATGTCTATTTTTCTTCCTATGTATTTGTGTATTGGACAAATGAATAAATAAATAAATAAAATAAAATGCACTGTCAGGTTGCAGTTGTGCTGGTTTTTTTGCATCCAGAGGGTTCCGGGAAGCTTCCTGAAGCCCCGGAGTGCAAAAAACAGCTGATTGACTAATCTAGTGATGGGAGAAATGATTTGCTATCAGTGGTCAGCAGGCTACATGGGAGCCCTTAAAAGTGGCTTCCCTGCAGCCTGCCGTCAGTTCGTATTGTATGAAGGGGCCACAACATTATATTTTTATTTTTATTTATTTATTTTGTCCAATACACAATGACAGTTTTAGTGGGTATATATATTCGACACAAATATATGTAACCCTTCCCTGGTGCAGAGCTGAAGGGATTGGATACTGTAGCCTAGAGGATAATTCTCTGCCTTACAAGGCAAAGGTTGCAGGTTCAAGTCCCAGTGGGTATGGCTAGCTGAGGAGGCCAAAATACAGCCGAAACAGATCTATCCTAGTCTCCCTTAATTTTCAAATTCAGCAAAAAACCCCATGTGACACATACAGATAGAATTGTCGGTTATCAATAAAATTAACTGCCTTGGAAGTGGTCCTGGGTTGGGCCGAGAGGTAAATAAGGAGCTGTGATGTTCCTTCAATATACCAGGGTGATTCGATACAAAAATATGTAACCCTTCCCTGGTGCAGAGCTGAGGGGATTGGATACTGTAGCCTAGAGGATAATTCTCTGCCTTACAAGGCAAAGGTTGCAGGTTCAAGTCTCAGTTGGGTATGGCTAACTGAAGAGGCCAAAATAAGGCCGAAATAGATCTATCCTAGTCTCCCTTAATTTTGAAATTCAGCAAAAAACATATATATAGATATATATAACATAGTAAAATACATGATGAAGGTTATAGAGGAGATACTCATAGTAAAATATATCTATGAAAGAATAGAAAAGAAGATATAGGAATAGAACATATCAATGAAAGAATAGAAGAAGAGATATAGGAATAGAAGAAAGGTATAGGAGATATCCTAAGCTGCATCAATAGGGGAATACACTCCAAGACCAGGGAAGTCTTAATACCACTCTACTATGCCCTGGTCAGACCACACCTGGAGTACTGTGTTCAGTTCTGGTCACCACACTTCAAAAAAGATATTGAAACTCTGGAGAAGGTGCAGCAAAGAGCAAACAAAATGATCAGGGGTGTAGAAACCAAGACTTACAAAGAGAGACTGCGGGAACTGGGCATGGATAGCCTAGAGAAAAGGAGGGCCAGAGCGGACATGATAGCAGTCATACGAGGGGTTGCCACAGAGAAGAGGGGATGACTTTGTTCTCCAGGGCACTGGAGGGCCGGACAAGGAACAATGGCTGGAAGCTGACCAAGGAGAGATTCAACCTGGAAATAAAGAAGAACTTCCTGACGGTCAGAACGATCAACCAGTGAAACAACCTACCAGCAGACGTTGTGAACTCCAATACTCTGGACATTTTTAAGAGGAAATTGGACTGCCATTTGGCTGGGATGCTATAGGGTTCCTGCTTAGGCAGGGGGCTGGACTTGATGACCCGCATGGTCCCTTCCAACTCTAACAATCAATCAATCAATCAATCAATCAATCAATAAAATATAGGAGAGCAATAGGACAGGGGACAGAAGGCACTAGAAAGGTTGATAACCCCTGCTAGAATCTAGTCCTACCTGTGGAATAAAGTCAGTCACTCCCTCTGGGCCTCACGAAGAAGCAAACCAGGGCAAACCACTTCTGAACAAATTTTGCCAAATAATCCGGAGAGACTCACCCAAGTCAGCCAACATTAACTCAAAGGGACACAACCACCACCACACCCAAAATTTATCTTCAATCTGTTAATAGTCCAAGAAGAAATCAAACCCTCCCCCACATTATCCCAAATAAAATATTAACCATAAGGAAAAGCCTTAGAAATATTAGCCACAAGGAAAAGCCAAAAGACCAAGACGCTAATTTAAAAAATTGCCTGAAGCTCATTCCACATTCCTAAAAAAAAACCCCATAGTAACAATAAGCTAACTGCAGATGCCAGCACTTAATAATAATAATAATTTATTAGATTTGTATGCCGCCCCTCTCCGAAGACTCGGGGTGGCTCACAACAATGATAAAAACAATATTATAATGGCACAAATCTAATATTAAAAAACTAGAAACCCTATCATAATTAAAAACCAAACAGCACTATACATACCAAACATAAATTATAATAAGCCTGGGGGAAAGGTGCCTCAAATCCCCCATGCCTGGCGGTATAGGTGGGTCTTAAGTAGTTTACGGAAGACAAGGAGAGTGGGAGCAGTTCTAATCTCCGGGGGGGAGTTGATTCCAGAGGGCCGGTGCCGCCACAGAGAAGGCTCTTCCCCTGGGGCCCACCAGACGACATTGTTTAGTCGACAGGACCTGGAGAAGGCCAACTCTGTGGGACCTTATTAGCTGCTGGGATTCGTGTGGTAGCAGGTGGTTCTGGAGGTACTCTGGTCCAATGCCATGTAGGGCTTTAAAGATCATGACCAACACTTTGAATTGTGACCGGAAACTGATCGGCAGCCAATGCAGGCCATGGAGTGTTGTAGATACGTGGGCGAATCTGGGAAGCCCCACGAGGGCTCTCGCATTCTGCATGATCTGGAGTTTCCTAACACTTTTCAAAGGTAGCCCCATGTAGAGAACGTTGCAGTAATCGAACCTCGAGGTGATAAGGGCATGAGTGACTGTGAGCAATGACTCCCTGTCCAAATAGGGCCGCAACTGGTGCACCAGGTAAACCTGGGCAAACACCCTCCTTGCAAGTATCCCCTCACCCAAAAACCTAACATGGGACATAGCCATCAGCTGAAATAAGAATTATTCAACACCCTTTCAGAATGCAAAGCCCATATTGCACAAATCCCAAACTTCAAAGTTACAGAAACTATAAAGATCCATCCATCTATTCAACCATTTGGTTAACTGCCCCAGAAATGGTGGGTGTGCTTCATCAATAAACAGTTTCTTTCCAATCAGCCTCCATTGTTATTTCCACCGTCTTTCTCCCAACTTGGAACTGAATAATGTTCTTCCAACAGTAGGAAGGACAATAGTTTGCAGTTCGTTCCTCCCTCTCTGGGAAGCTGTGGCTTGGAAGACCCTGGAAATACCCAAGCTATATCTTTTCCGGGAATCCTTTGGTCAGTTTTAGCAAGCCACTTTTTGCTCTATGACGGGCTCATTTGCAACCGAGAGCTCCCAATTCCAACCTATGTTATAAACAGGGTAGCAAATTGCCGTAAATATTTATTTATTAGTAGTTGGATACCTATGCTTCACCACGAAACTGAACTCCTTAGAATAGAATAGAATAGAATTTTTATTGGCCAAGTGTGATTGGACACACAAGGAATTTGTCTTGGTGCAGATGCTCTCAGTGTACATAAAATAAAATATACATTTGTCAAGAATCATGTGGTACAACACTTAATGATTGTCATAGGGGTCATATAAGCAATGAAGAAGCAATAGTAATAAAAATCTTAGGATATAAGCAACAAGTTACAGTCATACAGTCAACATGGGAGGAAATGGGTGATAGGAATGATGAGAAAAACTAGTAGAATAGAAGTGCAGATTTAGTAGAAAGTCTGACAGTGTTGAGGGAATTATTTGTTTAGTAGAGTAATGGCGTTCGGAAAAAAACTGTTCTTGTGTCTAGTTGTCTTGGTTTGCAGTGCTCTGTAGCAACGTTTTGAGGGTAGGAGTTGAAATAATTTGTGTCCAGGATGTGAGGGGTCAGTAAATATTTTCCCCGCCCTTTTTTTGACTTGTGCAGTATACAGGTCCTCAATGGAAGGCATGGAGTAGAATGTCTAAACTCCCAGCCTGCAGGCCGGATGACTCATGCGCTGGCCACGCCCACTGGCAGTTGGAACAGAGCTTTCTTCAGGTGGGGAGGGGGAGTAGAATGTCTAACTCCTTAGCATCAGAGTGTATGAATAATAATATAAGAAATAACTAATGATCTGATGGTCAACACAGCAGAGGTGTCTTGAGGGGGCAGCTGGATAGGCAAAAGTCCCAGATATAAAAAGCAGGTGGAGGCCACTAAAATTTGATACGGTTGAATTATACACGGAGATATAAAACCCGTTTTTCCACAGTACAGCCTAAGTTCCCTTTCGCATGATAATCTAAGGTGCACGAAGATGACATCATAAATTTAAATCATCACACTTTGGCTGAAGAAAAACAGCCATTTCCCAATATTGACTTAAGGAGAATAGTTTTCCGTGGAGTTTATCCGTTCAGCTAAGGTTTAGCGACTACCATCCAGATGAGAAATCCATATGTGGATTGCGCTGTCGACCCCAGTGGATGGCGAGTATAAACCACACATTGTTCAATGTTTTTCTATCAAATTATCCTCATCCAGCATGTAGAAAAACCCTTCTGCCTAAGATGCCAGCTTTAAAATAAAAACGAAAGCAGGGGGAATTCACACACTCCTTAGCTCGGATGAAGTTACTTGGTCGAGCAATCAAATATCTACGAACAACCAAGCACAAAAGAGCACTAAGAACTCTGCAGTTGTTACTTTATTTTTATTACTAAAGATAGTCCTGAATTTACAAATCGGTGAAAAGTTAAGATAGTATAGTATAGTATAGTATAGTATAGTATAGTATAGTATAGTATAGTATAGTATAGTATAGTATAATACTATAGTATGGTATAGAAACATAGAAAACTGACGGCAGAAAAAAACCTCATGATCCATCTAGTCTGCCCTTATACTATTTTTTGTATTTTATCTTAGGATGGATCTATGTTTATCCCAGGCATGTTTAAATTCAGTTACTGTGGATTTACCAACCACCTCTGCTGGAAATTTGTTCCAAGGATCTACTACTCTTTCAGTAAAATAATATTTTCTCATGTTGCTTTTGATCTTTCCCCCAACTAACTTCAGATTGTGTCCCCTTGTTCTTGTGTTCACTTTCCTATTAAAAACACTTCCCTCCTGAACCTTATTGAAGACCTATCTATGTCGCCAAGCATGAGATAATTGATGTATCCCTTTCTGGCCAGTAAGATTTATGTGTGGTTATGATTGGGTAGTATTGACTGTTTTTAATAATAGTGGGTTTTTAGCTATAGTTTTAATTATTGGATTTGTACCACATTGTTTATTGTGGTTGTGAGCCGCCCCGAATCTTTGTAGAGGGGTGGCATACAAATCTAATTAATAATAATAATAATTATTATTATTATTACTACTATTTGTTGTGGTTGGCTCTGGCCCAGCTCCTGCCCCAGGGAATGTGGAGGTGGATGCAGGGGAAACTTCAACAGGTCACAGGCCTGTGTTATTGCCGACAGAATCAGTTCAGAGTTTAGTTTCCTCGGACGAAGAAGAAGGTGAGATTGACCCGGCAGAGGGGCGCTTGGCACACAGCCCAGGCTGTCAATCTCCCTTATCTTCCATTGATTCAGATGATGACGTTTTGGACCCACGCAAGCGTAGAATTATGTGTAGAAGAGACCAAGTAAGAACATAATACTGGAGATAAGTGAGGCCACCTGTGTTTGGGTGGGGCTCCAGTAATTAGGGCTGCTGCTATAAATAGCAGCATGTGGGTTTGGCCGTTGTGGAAGAATATCTGACCGCAGTTCGTCAGGAATCCTGTGTTTTCTGGACTTTGTTGCTTTTTCACGCCTTTGAAACCAAAGCAGAGCAACACACTTCGTTGGAAGAAGAAGGGGTGTGAAGTTTCTGCACAGCTGCTGGCTAAGTACTTAATGACTGCTTAAGGGAAATTGTAAAGACTATCCGGTTGTTTTGGGACGAGTGCTCTTTGCAATACAAAAAGAGTGCTTAGTTTATTTTGAATTTTGTGATAAAGAACATTGTTTTGAATTTTCAAACGTGTGTGTGTCTGAAATTTGTACCCTTGAATTTTCGGGAGGCTACTATCAGAGAGCCCGGCAGAACAATTATTATTATTATTATTATTATTATTATTATTATTATTATTATTAACTGTCTTGACTTTTTGGGCAGCTGCTGCACACGGCTGGCTCATATTTAAATGGTTGTCCACTAGGACCCTCTCGCCATTACAAATATTGGCGAGTTGCCAGGAGAAAAGAGGGCAGACTAACAGCCCAGTCTACTGGCACAGAAACGACCTTCAGTGATTAAGGAGAAATAATTGATTTCTTTGCCAACCCAAGCAGGATTCAGCAGAACGAGACTCCTCGGCAAGCCCGGGGTGGGGGGCTGGTTTAGAAAGGATGGGGCCGGCAGAGCGAAGGTCAGGCGTTTCAAAGCTACAGTAAATTGGTTTAATGCAGCCCGAGATGGCCTCGGCAGAGAGCCTAATAAATATGCAGTGAAAGGTAAGGAGGGGAGACCGCAGAGGCGGAAAACAATTACTCTGAAACCAGGATAAGAGCCCGTCGCCGGGCAGAAATTAATCAGAGTTTTTCTATCGCAAATGTAGATTGAGTATAAGTTCCAGGCGCAGGAACATCAGCTAAAGAGGTGAAGGGCAGAAGGCAAGGAAAGCAGTGAGAACTCTGACCCAAAGCAGACAAAAATTAGGACAGCCCATGCAAACTTTTTCAATTCATTTCAATACGTGAAATGTATTGAATGCGAGTATAAGTGCACTAGTGTGCCTTCCGTCCCCTGTCCAATTGCCCCTCCTATATTGAGTTGTCCTCAACGGTTCCAAATCCACATGGAAGAAAGTAGGCAGCGGGGTACCACAGGGTTCTGTCCTGGGCCCTGTGCTCTTCAACATTTTCATCAATGACCTGGATGAGGGAATAGAAGGGCAACTAATCAAATTTGCAAACAACACCAAGCTGGCAGGGGTAGCCAACACCCTTGAAGACAGGCTCAAATTACAGAAAGACCTGGACAGACTAACGCAGTGGGCCCACACCAACAAAATGATGTTCAACATCGACAAGAGCAAAGTCCTTCACCTAGGTAAAAAAAAAACCTGGACACACATACAGCCTGGGAGAAACCCCTCTCAGCAGTAGCGAGGGCGAAAGAGATCTCGGAGTCTTGGTGGATAATCAACTAAACATGAGCCAACAATGTGCAGCAGCAGCCAAAAAAGCAAATACAATCCTAAGCTGCATCGACAGGGGAATACACTCCCACTCTACTATGCCCTGGTCAGACCACACCTGGAGTACTGTATTCAGTTCTGGTCACCACACTTCAAAAAAGACATTGAAACTCTGGAGAAGGTGCAGAAAAGAGCAAACAAAATGATCAGGGGTCTAGAAACCAAGACTTACGAAGAGAGACTGCGGGAACTGGGCATGGATAGCCTAGAGAAAAGGAGGGCCAGAGCGGACATGATAGCAGTCTACAGGTATACGAGGGGTTGCCACAGAGAGGAGGGGATCACTTTATTCTCCAGGGCACCGGAGGGCCGGACGAGGAACAACGGGTGGAAGCTGACCAAGGAGAGATTCAACCTAGAAATAAGGAAGAACTTCCTGACGGTCAGAACGATCAACCAGTGGAACAACCTACGAGCGGAAGTTGTGAACTACAATACTCTGGACATTTTAAAGAGGAAATTGGACTGCCATTTGGCTGGGATGCTATAGGGTTCCTGCTTAGGCAGGGGGTTGGACTTGATGACCAGCATGGTCCCTTCCAACTCTAACAATCAATCAATCAATCAATCAATCAATCAATCAATCAATCAATCAATCAATCAATCAATCAATAAATAAATAAATAAATATCTTTTTTTCCATTCATATATCTTTTCCTCTATTCTTCATTGATGTATTCTATTCTCATATCTTTTACTCTATCCTTTCCCTGATATTTATTACTACATGTTTTTATTCTCTTTAACTTTCAATTTGTATTGAAAAAAATAAATAAATAAAATAAAAAACATTTCAAAATAACTTCATAATAGAATAAAAAGACTGAAATTCTGAATGAGAAGGGGATGTGAATATCCCAAATGTATGTTTTATTTATGCCTGTTTCTTTTTCTCTTCTCTCTTTCTTATAGAAACATAGAAGATTGACGGCAGGAAAGAAATAAACATTGAACAATAAACGAAAACATTTAAATATTTTAAAGGGTTAAATAAGGTTCAGGGGGGGAAGTGTTTTTAATAGGAAAGTGAACACAAGAACAAGGGGACACAATCTGAAGTTAGTTGGAGGAAAGATCAAAAGCAACGTGAGAAAATATTTGTTCACTGAAAGAGTAGTAGATGCTTGGAACAAACTTCCAGCGGATCTAGTTGGTAAATCCACAGTAACTGAATTGAAACATGCCTGGGATAAACATATATCCATCCTAAGATAAAATACAGGAAATAGTATAAAGGCGGACTAGATGGACCATGAGGTCTTTTTCTGTCGTCAATCTTCTATGTTTCTATGTTTCTAAGCTGCCCCGAGTCATCACAGAGAGGCAACATATAAATTTATTTATTTATTTATTTGATTTGTATGCCGCCCCTCTTCGCTATCTATCTATCTATCTATCTATCTATCTATCTATCTATCTATCTATCATTTATCTATGTATCCATCTATCATCTATCTATCTATCTATCTATCTATCTATCTATCTATCTATCTATCTATCTATCATCTATCTATGTATCCATCTATCTATCATCTATCTATGTATCTATCTATCTATGTATCTATCTATCTATGTATCTATCTATCTATCTATGTATCTATCTATCTATCTATCATCTATCTATCTATCTATCTATCTATCTATCTATCTATCTATCTATGTATCTATCTATCTATCTATCTATCTATCTATCTATCTATCTATCTATCTATCTATCTATGTATCTAACTATCTATGTATCTATCTATCTATCTATCTATCTATCTATCATCTATCTATCTATCATTTATCTATGTATCCATCTATCTATCATCTATCTATCTATCTATCATCTATCTATGTATCCATCTATCTATCATCTATCTATGTATCTATCTATCTATGTATCTATCTACCTATCTATCTATCTATGTATCTATCTATCGATGTATCTATCTATCTATCTATCTATGTATCTATCGATGTATCTATCTATCTATGTATCTATGTATCTATGTATCTATGTATCTATCATCTATCTATCTATCTATCTATCTATCATCTATCTATCTATCTATCTATCATCTATCATGTATCTATCTATCTATCTATCTATCATCTATCTATCTATCTATCTATCATCTATCTATCTATCGATCTATCATCTATCTATCTATCTATCTATCATCTATCAATCAATCAATCAATCAATCTATCTATCATCTATCATCTATCTATCTATCTATCTATCTATCTACTCTCTCTCTCTCTCACTCACTCACTCACTCACTCACTAACTAACTAACTAAAATGAAGCTAGAATTGAGAAGACAGCAAATTCCACACCTGCAAAACAGCTAAAGAAACAATGGAGCCACCTAGTTAGCTGCTGCAAAAAGATTGCACAAACTGACCTCAACAACAGCATGACAAAGTAGCAACAAGGGGGCATTGGGATATCTTGAAAATATACCGCTTGCCTGCAAGTGAGTACTGTTGGGACCAGGTAATAAGACAAAGCAATAGAAAATGAAATGACTTTGGGATTCAAACAGACAAGCGCCTGCCACATAACATCCCAGAGTTGATGCGGCCAACCACAGATAACAATACATTGCTGGCTCAAATAAATCCTCTCCCCCGTAAGGAGAGGGCGTACAGAACATCTTGGAGGCGCTCACGTGGACATTTCTTTCAGAAAAGCAGAAATAAACTAGGCCGAATAAACACCGTTAAATGTCTATTGATTTTTGCCAGGGGCAACGGCGGAGGAGACGGCCACAGCTTCCGAGGGAATCCAGCAAACTTTGCATGTCCTGGGTTCGTATAAACTTTGCAATGGTTTTGCTGTAATTAATCATGATGCAATTACTGAAGAGGGGGAAGAGAGAAATTCGGGCAGAATCTTTGGGAAATTTCATAGAAACAGAGAAACATAGAAGTCTGACGGCAGAAAAAGACCTCATGGTCCATCTAGTCTGCCCTTATACTATTTCTTGTACAGTATTTTATCTTAGGATGGATATACAGTGATCCCCCGAGTTTCGCGATCCTGATCATTGCGAAAGGCTATATCGCGATTTTCCCACCCGATGACGTCACTCCCTTCCTTTCTCATCTTTCTTTCTCTCTCTCTTTCTCTATCTTGCTTCTTCCTCTCTCACACTCTCTTCCTCCCTCTCTCATCTCTTTCTTTCCTTCTCTCTCTTTCTCTATCTCTCCCCCTCTTGCTCTCGAGCGGCAAGCGAGCAGCCAGGCGGGCGGGCGAACGGGCAAGCGGCAAGCGAGCAGCCAGGCGGGCGGGGCGAACGGGCAAGCGGCAAGCGAGCAGCCAGGCGGGCGGGCGAACGGGCAAGCGGCAAGCGAGCAGCCAGGCGGGCGGGCAAACGGGCAAGCGGCAAGCGAGCGGTCCGGGCGAGCGGGTGACGGGCAAGCGGCAAGCGATCTTGGGGTTTCCCCTTTGCCTGGGCGGCAGGAAGACCCAGGGAAGGTTCCTTCAGCCGCCCAACAGCTGATCTGCTCCGCAGCGCGGCAGCAGCGAGGAGCCGAAGATGGGGTTTCCCCGTTGCCTGGGCTACATGACATTGGGCCAGAATACATCTAGAACCGCCTTCTACCGCACGAATCCCAGCGGCCGATAAGGTCCCACAGAGTTGGCCTTCTCCGGATCCCGTCGACCAAACAATGTCATTTGGCGGGCCCCAGGGGAAGAGCCTTCTCTGTGGCGGCCCCGGCCCTCTGGAACCAACTCCCCCCAGAGATTAGAACGGCCCCCACCCTCCTTGTCTTTTGCAAATTACTTAAGACCCACCTTTGTTGCCAGGCATGGGGGTGTTAAGTTATCCTTTCCCCCTAGGCTATTACAAGTTATGCATGGTATGTTTGTGTGTATGTTTGGTTTTTTATAATAAGGGTTTTTTAGTTGTTTTTATTAATTGGATTGTTCATGTTGTTTTACCACTGTTGTGAGCCGCCCCGAGTCTGCGGAGAGGGGCGGCATACAAATCCAATAAATAATAAAAATAAAAGAAGAAGACAATAAGACAGTAGCACAGGGATGGTAGGCACAATGGTGCACTTATGCACACCCCTTACAGACCTCTTAGGTCAACTGTAGACAATCTAAGGTTAAAGATTTTGGGTTTGGGGGGTGTTTGCCCAGGTTCGCCTGGTGCACCAGTTGCGGCCCTATCTGGACTGGGACTCACTGCTCACAGTCACTCATGCCCTCATCACCTCGAGGTTCGACTACTGTAATGCTCTCTACATGGGCTACCTTTGAAGAGTGTTCGGAAACTTCAGATCGTGCAGAATGCAGCTGCGAGAGCAGTCATTGGCTTACCTAGGTATGCCCATGGTTCACCAACACTCTGCCGTTTGCATTGGTTGCCGATCAACTTCCGATCACAATTCAAAGTGTTGGTTATGACCTTTAAAGCCCTTCATGGCACTAGAGCAGAATATCTCCGAGACCGCCTGCTGCCGCACGAATCCCAGCGACCGATTAGGTCCCACAGAGTGGGCCTTCTCCGGGTCCCATCAACTAAACAATGTCGGTTGGCGGGCCCCAGGGGAAGAGCCTTCTCTGTGGCGGCCCTGGCCCTCTGGAATCAACTCCCCCCGGAGATTAGAACTGCCCCTACCCTCCTTGCCTTTTGTATGGCATGGGGGAACTAAAACATCTCCCCCAGGCAGATACAATTTATGAATGGTATGTTTGTATGTATGTGTGTTTAGAAAATGGGGTCTTTTAAATATTTTTAAACAGTAATTGTTGTACATTGTTTTTTCACTTTGTTGTGAGCCGCCCTGAGTCTGCGGAAAGGGGCGGCATACAAATCCAATAAATAATAAATAATAATAATAAAAGAAGAAGACAATAAGACAGTAGCACAGGGACGGTAGGCACAATGGTGCCCTTATGCACGCCCCTTACAGACCTCTTAGGTCAACTGTAGACAATCTAAGGTTAAAGATTTTGGGGGTTTTCTTCATCTTTACACTTGCTATTTAACTGTACCATAGAGCAGTGTTTCCCAACCTTGGCAACTTGAAGATATTTGGACTTCAACTCCCAGAATTCCCCAGCCAGCGAATGCTGGCTGGGGAATTCTGGGAGTTGAAGTCCAAATATCTTCAAGTTGCCAAGGTTGGGAAACACTGAACTAGACAACATCACTTGACGGGGCCTGGGGAGGAGCCTTCTCTGTGGGTGGCTAGCTAGGTTCATTCATGTGTCGGGGTGTATGTGCATGTTTGTCTGTGTGTCTATTAGAGACAGAAGCTTCATTTTTCTATTTATGCAACCTCATCGAAGAGATTCTGCTATGGGGAACAGTTCCAACGATTGCCAGACACCAACCAAAAAACCGGAGCAATAATTTAAATAAATCATTTCCGTTTTCTCCTATTTTAAAAAAATAAAAATAAAATCCAAGTTTGTAGAACTCCTTTTGTTTAGGATTTTTAAGACACTCTGCGTGGGCAACTTTGGCACCCTGTTCAAGAAAGCCCAGCAATCAAGAGGAGAGAAGAATGTAAGGGAAAGAACTCTGAAAATAATATGCCAGGAATCTCCTTGATGCCTTTTGGCGAAAGAAAGAAAGAAAGAAAGAAAGAAAGAGGGAGGGAGGGAGGAAGGGATGGATGGATGGAAGGAAGGAAGGAAGAGGGAAGGAGGGAGTGACGGTGGGAAGGAAGGAAGGAAATAATGAAAGAAGGAAAGAAGGAAGGAAAGAAAGAAGGAAGGAAGGAAGGAAAAGAAATTCTTCCTTCCTTCCTTCCCACCATCCCTCCCTCCCTCTTCCTTCCTTCCCTCCCTCTTTCCTTCCTTCCTTCCTTCCCACTGTCACTCCCCTCCCTCCCTCCCTCTTCCTTCCTTCCTTCCCTCCCTCCCTCCCTCTTTCTTTCTTTCTTTCTTTCCCAAAAGGCATCGAGGGAGTAAAATAAACTCAACTCCCGTCTCTGATCAACTCCTTCTATCCATCTTTCAGGGCTCTCAGCCAGAAGAAAATAAACCGTACAGCTATCGGACTGACCAAAGCTGTAGAGTTGGGCAGCTGAACAGGAATACGGCAAACAAAACAATTCTAGACAATTATACACCTGTACAATTACCATACGCACAGAACCGACGCGAGACAAGGGCCCCAGCCTTGTGCTCTGATCTTTATATTTAGAAAGAGGAGAGGCAAATGGTGCCCCTAGGTGGGAAAACCGTGTGCGATCTCATCTGTTGGCCTCAGACGAGCCCCACTTGGAAAAGCTCACATTAGAGAAACATCTTTCAGCTGTGGCGAGGGGGGCGTTTGCCCAGGTTCGCCTGGTGCACCAGTTGCAGCCCTATTTGGACCGGGAGTCACTGCTCACAGTCACTCATGCCCCCATCACCTCGAGACTCGACTACTGTAATGCTCTCTACATGGGGCTACCTTTGAAAAGTGTTCAGAAACTTCAGATCATGCAGAATGCAGCTGCGAGAGCAATCATGGGCTTTCCCAAATATGCCCATGTCACACCAACACTCCGCAATCTGCATTGGTTGCCGATTGGTTTCCGGTCACAATTCAAAGTGTTGGTTATGACCTATAAAGCCCTTCATGTCACTGGACCAGAATATCTCTGGGACCGCCTTCTGCCGCACGAATCCCAGCGACCAGTTAGGTCCCACAGAGTTGGCCTTCTCCGGGTTCCGTCAACTAAACAGTGTCGTTTGGCGGGACCCAGGGGAAGAGCCTTCTTGGTGGCGGGCCCGACCCTCTGGAACCAACTCCCCCCAGATATCAGAGTTGCCCCCACCCTCCTTGCCTTTCGTAAGCTCCTTAAAACCCACCTCTGTCGTCAGGCATGGGGGAATTGAGACTTTCCCTGCCCCTAGGCTTATAAAATTTATGCATGGTATGCCAGTATGTATGATTGGTTTCTAAATTGGGGGGGGGGGGGTTTGTGTGTTTTTTTAAAAATTAATTTAAATATTAGATTTGTTTATATTGTATTATTATTGCTGTTAGCCGCCCCGAATCTGCGGAGAGGGGCGGCATACAAATCTGATTAATAAATAAATAAATAAATGAAAGATCTGGCGATAGAAGTTGATGTGGCCTGAGCAGATTTGACTCTAGGTTCACAATGCTGAAGGGCACCGGTGGTTTACGTCCTCATTCATTCCAACAACAACGAGTTGGGAGGAACCTTGGAGGTCTTCTAGTCGCTCCGGGTCCTCGGAGAGGGGCAGAATACAAGTCTAATAAATCATAATAACAGTCCATCCCCCTGCTTAAGTAGGAAACCCTGCACTACTTCAGAAAATGATTGTCCAACATCTTCTTAGAAATTTCCAGTGTTAGAACATTCACAACTTCTGGAGGCAAGCTGTTCCACGGATTAATTGTTCTGACTGTTGTGGTTAGCTCTGGCCCAGCTCCTGCCCCAAGGACTGTGGATGTGGGGGAGACATCCACATGCTGCAGGCCTGTTTTGCCCCCCCCCCCCCGGTGGAATCTGATGATGAAGGCTCCTCTGACCAAGAAGGCATGAGTGACAGGGAGGAGGAGAGTGTGGCAGACAGCTCGGAAGGAGATCAATTATCTAGCTCCTCCTTGGATTCAGAACAAGAGTTAATGATACAGCCACGCATGCGGAGAGCGATGCATAGGCAGCAACAACTGAGAGATTATTATCAAAGAAAATGAGGCCACCTGTGGTTGGGTGGGGCTGTGGCAATTAGTGAGGCTGCTATAAATAGCAGCCTGTGGGTTTGGCCATTGTGGAGGATTATCTGATCCTTGTGTTTCGTGTCTGCTTTGCTGCGTTTGACCTTTTGTGTGCTGATTTTTCCATGCTTTGAAACTAAACCAGAGCAAAGTGTGTGTCACTTTGTGAAAGAAGAAGGACTGTGAATTGCCTCACAGCTGCAAGCTAAGTATCACAAACTGATAAGGGACTTGTACAAATTACCAGTTTGGTTGGAGACGAGTGCTCTTTGCTATACCAAAAGAGGGCTTAGTTTAAGTGAATTTTCATTATAAAGAACATTGTTTTGAATTTTCAAACGTGTGTGTGTGTCTGAAATTTGTACCTGTGAATTTTCGGGAGGAGTCTACCAGAGAGCCCGACAGAACACTGACTTGTCAGGAAATTTCTCCTTAGTTTTAAGTTGCTTCTCTCCTTGATTAGTTTCCACCCATTGCTTCTTGTTCTACCCTCAGGTGCTTTGGAGAATAGGTTGACTCCCTTTTCTTTATGGCAACCCCTGAGATGTTGGAAGACTGCTCTCCTGGACCTTCTTTTCATTAAACTAGCCATGCCCAGTTCCTGCAACCATTCTTCATATGTTTGAGCCTCCAGTCCCCTAATCCTCTTTGTCGCTCTTCTCTGCACTTTTTCTAGAGTCTCAACATCTTTCTTGCATCGTGGCGACCAAAACTGCATGCAGTATTCCAAGTGTGGCCTTACCAAGGCCTTATAAAGTGATATTAACACTTCACGTGATTTTGATTCGATCCCTATAAAGATACCTTTGAATCAAGTTTGACTATTGACTATCCATCATGCACCATGCAACTTGAGTGTTGAGAGCTAACTCCGGCTGATATTATGAGTGGCTAGACCCTGTTGGATGAATGAATGCGGATGATTGTGTTTAGGGTAAATGGGCTTTTATAAATTTTTTAGTTTTTTTATATTTTAATATTAGATTTCTTATACACTTTGTACTGTGTTCATTATGTTGGACACTGCCCTGAGTCGGTTGAGAAGGGTGGCATAGAAAGAAAGAAAGGAAGGAAGGAAGGAAGGAAGGAAGGAATAGTGACAATTTAAGGAGATTAATGTGTATTAATAAGTAGGAATTGAAATGGTTGCAAATGAATAAGCTGCAAACAAAAAAAAAATATCCTGCTATATATCAGGTATCTACTGTAAGTTCTGATACCAAAGTTCATTAATGTATAAAACATAATGCTTTATTTTGTCTTGTCTGTCTGTATGTACGTTTCTTTTTCTATGTCATTTTGTCTTTTATTAATGTAAATAATTAATAAAGATATTTTAAAATAAGTAAATAAATAAATATTTTTGGAAGCAATGCAGAAGCAGGTTGACACTGCCACCTTCTCCTCTATAAATCTGGCATTTTTTCTGGAGGTCCTTCATCCAAACACTGACCAGACCTAACCCTGCTTTACACTTCCAAGCGCAAAGAATTTTCGCCTAGTGCTGACGCTTCTAGATACACACAATGTCTGGGAAGTAGAATAAGGTACGAAGGACATCCCAAATCCCAAGGTCCATGTCACCCAAAACTATCTTACAGAAACAGCTAAACATCCACAGAGGAAACAGACGGATTCTAAAAAGAGCAGACGGCACTTGAACAAGCAGTGGGCAAAACTGCACAAACAGGTTCATAAAACATGAGATTCTCTACTCTGCATGACTGTTCTTGAAGTCTGCTCAATAATAGATTCTGGGGTAAAAAAAAACCCGTCTGCCTTAAATTCACTTTGTTGAGGATTATGAAAGATGGATGAGCAACCAAGAGAGAAAGAGAAAGATAGAGAGGGAGAGAGAGAGAGAGGGAGAGAGAGAGAGAAAGCAGGAAGGAAGGAAGGAGGGAGGGAAGGAAAGAAAGAAAGGGAGGAAGGGAGGGAGGGAGGGAAGGAAGGAAGAGAGGGGGGAAGGAAGGAAAGAAAGAAAGAGACAGAGAGAGAGGGAAGGAAGAAAGAAAGAGAGAGAGGGAAGGAAGGAAGGAAGAAAGAAAGAAGGAGAGAGGGGGGAAGGAAGGAACGAAAGAAAGAAAGAGAGAGAGGGAAGGAAGGAAGAAAGAAAGAAAGAGAGAGAGAGGGAAGAAAGAAAGAGAAAGAGAGAGAGGGAAGAAAGAAAGAAAGAGAGAGAGAGGGAAGAAAGAAAGAAAGAAAGAAAGAGAGAGAGGGGGGAAAGGAAGGAAGGAAAGAGAGAGAGAGAGAGAGGGAAGGAAGAAAGAAAGAAAGAGAAAGAGGGAAGGAAGAAAGAAAGAGAGAGAGGGAAGGAAGGAAGGAAGAAAGAAAGAAAGAAAGAGGGGGGGTGAAGGAAGGAAGGAAGAAAGAAAACGACAGAGAGAGAGAGAGAGAGAGAGAGAGAGAGGGAGAGAGAAAGGAATGACAATGAAAATAGACAAACTGATCTGATATGGCATCAGCTTTCTTAGCATTGTACAAAAATGCCTCCCAAATCTGGTTCTTTCAATGTTCTGGATTACAAATCCTATTATATACATTCAGCACAATATGCAAAGGATCATAAGAAGGGCACTGCCTTGTTTCATGCCTATGCTCTAGTACCGTGATGGCGAGCCTATGGCACGTGTGCCACAGGTGGCACATGGAGCCATATCGGAGGGCACGCGAGATATTGCCCTATATCAGCTCCAGCACTTCTCGGCCTTGGGAAAGGCTGTTACACTCTCTGGATGCTTCAAGGAAGCTTTCCTAAAACCAAAAAAACCACCCAATGGATAGACCGGAAGTTTGGAAAAACACACTTCCGGTTTGCCCGTTGTGTTGTTTTTTACACTCTGGAGGGTTCAGGAAGCTTCTCTGAACCCTTTGGAATGCAAGAAACAACAGCACAACGGGCAAAACGGAAGTGCGTTTTTCCAAACTTCTGTTTTGCTTGTTTGGCTGTTTTTTTCATGTCCCAGGCTTCATGAGGGCTGTAGGCATGTGCGGGATGGGGGGGGATTGTGCACATGCGTGGGAGGGGGGGAGCCAAAATTTTGTGGGTGTGGCTTATTTTGTGGGTGTGGCTTAATGGTCGACGGGACCCAGAGGAGGCCAACTCTGTGGGACCTAACCGGTTGCTGGGATTCGTGCAGTGCCAATTTGGTGCTGAACTTCAATTGACCTAATTCTTATATATGTCAGACACAAAGAATCAGGAAAATACGTTAAATTGTAGCATAGGAAGTTTATTCAAGCCTACACACAAGAATCTGGTTAACAACCATTCAATGCTTAATTGGCAGCAGGTAAGTGTCAGTGGAATTCAGGAGGTGTTGGATTTGGGAGAGCAAGGACTCTAAGCTAATGACACACTTAATTTCACCTCCTATCTGTTTGTTTTTCTACTACGTTTTATTTCTGATTAACCTTATATGAGTGGTGTAAAACCTGCATCATCACTATACTGTCGGGCTCTCTGGTAGACTCCTCCCAAAAATTCACAGGTACAAATTTCAGACACACACACGTTTGAAAATTCAAAACAATGTTCTTTATAATGAAAATTCACTTAACTTAAGCCCTCTTTTGGTATAGCAAAGAGCACTCGTCTCCAAACAAACTGGTAATTTGTACAAGTCCCTTATCAGTTCTATGATACTTAGCTTGCAGCTGTGAGGCAATTCACAGTCCTTCTTCTTTCACAAAGTGAAACACACTTTGCTCTGGTTTAGTTTCAAAGCGGGAAAAATCAGCACACAAAAGGTCAAAGTCAGCAAGGCAGGCACGAAACACAAGGATCAGATAATCCTCCACAATGGCCAAACCCACAGGCTGCTATTTATAGCAGCCTCACTAATTACCACAGCCCCACCCAACCACAGGTGGCCTCATTTTCTTTGATAATAATCTCTCCGTTGTTGTTGCCTATGCATCGCTCTCCGCATGCGTGGCTGTATCATTAACTCTTGTTCTGAATCCAAGGAGGAGCTAGATAATTGATCTCCTTCTGAGCTGTCTGCCACACTCTCCTCCTCCCTGCCACTCATGTCTTCTTGGTCAGAGGAGCCTTCATCATCAGATTCCACCGGGGGGCAAAACAGGCCTGCAGCGTGTGGATGTCTCCCCCACATCCACAGTCCTTGGGGCAGAAGCTGGGGCAGAGCTAACCACAACAATCACGGTGTTGTCATATGATGTATTGTGACTTTCCCCCCCTTTGCTAAACTGGGTGTGGGCGTGGCCAATTCCTGACACATCCAGCCCACGGTTGTGAGTTTGACAGCCCTGTCAGACTATCTCCGTGCCATCTCCTGCCACATACTTCCTAATAAGATCACACAGGGTTGGCTTCCTCTAGGTCCCGTCAACTAAGCAATGCAGGTTGGCAGGGCCGTGGTGCAGGGCCGTGGTGCAGGGCCTTCTCTGTGGCTTCCCTGGCTCTTTGGAAGCAACTCCCACCCTATTGGCCTTCCAAAATGGTTATGAAGACCTGGCTTTGCTGGCAGGCCTTGGGGCCATGAATTTGACATCTGTCGTGGCCAAATTGTACTTAATGGTATGCATGTGTGTTGATTGGTTTGTTTGAGTTGTGGTTTTGTTTAACTGGGGGTTACAGTTTTAGATATTTATATTTTACTTTTTAAAATTGTATTTGTACCTTTTTTTATACTGTTGTAAGCAGCCCTGAGTCCTTTGAGATTGGGTGGCATAGAAGTCAAATAGGTTGCACTTTTATCTGTAGCACTAATTACAGCAGCCCCACCCAACCACAGGTGGCCTCATTTTCTCTTGTAATAATCCTTCAGTTGTTGTCTCCTGTGCATCACTCTACGCATGTGTGGATGTGTCATTAGTTCTTGTTCAGAATCCAAGGAGGATACAGATGATTGATCTCCTCCTGGGCTGGTTTTGTCGGCAGATTCCATCGGGAGCAAAAAAACAGGCCTGCGGCATGTGGATGTTTCCCCCACATCCACCTGCACATTCCTTGGGGCAGGAGCTGGGCCAGAGCTAACCACAACAATAGATAGATAGATAGATAGATAGATAGATAGATAGGTAGGTAGGTAGGTAGGTAGGTAGGTAGATGGATATCCTACGAAAATAGACTAACAATCCTAGGTCTAGAAAGCCTAGAACTACGTCGCCTAAAACACGATTTGAGTATTGCTCACAAGATCATATGCTGCAACGTCCTACCGGTCAATGACTACTTCAGCTTCAACCGCAACAACACAAGAGCATGCAACAGATCCAAACTTAATACGAACCGCTCCAAACTTGACTGTAAAAAATATGATTTCAACAATCGAGTTATCGAAGCGTGGAACTCATTGCCGGACTCAATTGTGTCAACCCCTAACCCCCAACATTTCTCCCTTAGACTCTCCATGATTGACCTCTCCAGGTTCCTAAGAGGCCAGTAACGGGCGTACATAATAGAATAGAATAGAATAGAATTTTTTATTGGCCAAGTGTGATTGGACACACAAGGAATTTGTCTTGGTGCATATGCTCTCAACGTACATAAAATAAAATATACACTTGTCAAGAATCATGTGGTACAACACTTAATGATTGTCATAGGGGTCAAATAAGCAATGAAGAAGCAATATTAATAAAAATATTAGGATATACGTGCACTGGTGTGCCTTTCGTCCCCTGTCCAATTGTCTTTCCTTTCTCTCACTTATCATATATATTTTCTTTCTTTAATATATCCTCTCCTCTAAGTTCACTTTACCCTTATATATATTAATACATGTCTATTTTTCTTCCTATGTATTTGTGTATTGGACGAATGAATGAATGAATGAATGAATGAATGAATGAATGAATGAATGAATGAATAAATAAATAATTGGATCAATCACTCGTGTTCAAGCATAGGTTCCAACCACAATTTAGTATCCGCTGTTCCACACATATGTGAACATTTTAGGGTTTTTTCCCCTTAAATGAAGAAGTTTGCATTAGTAGTTCCTATTCATTTAATCCTCTTATTTTCAGTCGCTTTCTCTATCCTATCGGGATAGCTTTGAAATTGTTTTCAGTCTGCTAAAGCATTCCACCTAGTTTTGTGTTATCAGCACGTGATAAACGTTTGTTCCATCCCTTCATCCAAGTCACTAATGGATACCATTCCAGATCCACCTGAGTCAACTTCAGCCAAATCTATCAAACAGCAGCAGCTGAGGCAAAGATTCTGGAAACCACCTTGGCATGATGCTAGTCCCTGAGAGATAAGGGCCTCCTAGCACCACCATCCCTGCAGTGGGAGATGTACAGTATCTATAACTGAACCTTAATTATCTCAAGCCAATCAAGGCCCTATCAGGAACGAGGCAACAGCTCCTATCTATTAGGCTGGAAGAATTTGTTCAAAGGAAGAACGCAAGGCTTTGGGTTTATTTGTTTTATAAGAAATAAAAAAGGAAATATAAAGAAAGAAGGTAGCAAGGAAGGCGGGAGGAAGGGAGGAAGGAAGGAAGGAAGGCGGGAGGAAGCAAAGAAGGAAAATTTGGGGAAGGAGGGAGGAAGATGAGGGACACAAAATAAGGAAGTTGAGGTAGGGCAAGATGCATCAAGAAGACAAGAAGGGAGGGAGGGAGGAAAAATATGGGGAGGGAGGGAGGAAGATGAGGGACAGACAACAACAACAACAACAACAACAACAATTTATTAATGGGGCGTGCATAAGCACACCACTGTGCCTACCGTCCCTGTCCTATTGTCTTCTTTTATTACTTTTTATCATTACTTATCTAATGTTTAATTTGTACAAATTATCACCCTATAATTGTTTGACAAATAAATAAATAAATAAATAAATAAAAAGAAGGCAAGAAGGAAGGAAGAGAGGGAGGGAGGGAGGAAAAAATATGGGGAGGGAGGAAGATGAGGAACAGACAACAACAACAATAATAATAATTTATTAGATTTGTATGCCGCCCCTCTCCGAAGACTCGGGGCGGCTCATAACAACAAAATAAGGAAGTCGAGGTAGGGAAAGATGAATTAAGAAGCGAAGAAGGAAGGAAGGAAAGAAGGAAGGAAAAATATGGGGAGGAAAGAAGGAAGTAAGAAACATGACGGAGGGATGAAGTAAGGAAGATGAGGAAGGAAAAGATGTATGAAAAAGAGAAGAAAGAAGGAAGGAAGGAAGGAAGATGAGGGAGAGAAAGATGAATGAAGAAGAGAAAAGGGAAAGGAAAAGAAAGGAAATGAAAGAAAGGGAAGGAAAAATATGAGGAGGGAAAGAGGGAAGGAAAAAGGAAAAAAGGAAGGAAGGAAAATTAAAGTTATGAATGAATCCCAGCAACCGGTTAGGTCCCACAGAGTTAGCCTTCTCCGGGTCCCGTCAACTAAGCAATGCCGTCTGGCGGGACCAAGGGGAAGAGACTTCTCTGTGGCAGCCCCGTCCCTCTGGAATCAACTCCCCCGGAGATTAGAACTGCCCCCATCCTCCTTGCCTTTCGCCACACTTGGGGAAGTTGATATGCCCCTTAGCTACTACGATTTATGTATGGTTTGCTTGGGTTGTATGGTTAATTTTTTATGATAAGGGTTTTAATCTGTTTTTAATATTGGATTTGTACATTGCGTATTGTGTCGTGAGCCGCCCCAAGTCTTCAGAGAGGGGCGGCATACAAATCTAATAAATTATTATTACTATTATTATTATTAATAATAATAATAATAATAATAATAATAATAATAATAATAATAATAATAATAAATATCTCCTCTCCTTAACGCTTCCAAAAATCCCTTCAACCCCTTATTGAATTCTCATCTGTATTAATCCTTATGCCAGTTTTGAACAAGAAGATTATATTTGTAAGACTTTAGTTCCGCTAAAGAGTTGGAATTCGGGAAAAGGAATCTGGTTTTGGAAGCAGAAAATTCTCCAAGGCTTTGCTGAAATAGTATCATCCTTTAAAAACTCTTTTGGATACTGTACCTCCGCTTGTGTTTTGCTCTGTGGGTGTTTCATCTAGATCAGAAACATGTATTTGTGTGACAAATTTGTAAGAAAGAGGACACGCCAAACTGCAGAACTTTCCCTACATATAATTTCAGTAAAAGCCTGGTACAGTGGTACCTCTACTTACGAACTTAATTCATTCCGTGACGAGGTTCTTAAGTAGAAAGGTTTGTAAGAAGAAGCAATTTTTCCCATAGGAATCAATGATTGGGGAAACGACAGGGAGGGTGGAGGCCCTGTTTCCTCCCAGGAGATTCCTAGAGAGGCCCCACAGAGGCTTCTCCATGCCTTTTCTGGCCGTTTCCTCCCAGGAGATTCCTAGAGAGGCCCCACAGAGGCTTCTCCCCGCCTTTTCTGGTCCTGTTCCTCCCTGCAGATTCCTAGAGAGGCCCCACAGAGGCTTCTCCCTGCCTTTTCTGGCCCTGTTTCCTCCCAGGAGATTTCTAGAGAGCCCCACGGAGGCTTCTCCCTGCCTTTTCCGGTTACAGTTTCGGAGGCTCGGGTTTGTAAGTGGAAAATGGTTCTTGAGAAGAGGCAAAAAAAATCTTGAACTCCCGGTTCTTATCCAGAAAAGTTTGTAAGTAGTGGTGTTCTTAGGTAGAGGTACCACTGTACGGAATAATTTCACAAATAATTTCACACAGAAGTTTTGGAGACCACTTTGTATTTAGGTCAAATGTTTCTGGGTTCACACAATTCACTGGTTCATAATTTAACCAAATGGATTGGTTCGTAGTAGTAGTAGTAGTAGTAATGATGATGATGCTGTGGCACAGATGATCCACTGGAACTTGTGCCGGAACTACCATTTACCAGTGACAAAGAACTGGTGGGATCATAAGCCCGAAAAAGTTGTTCAAAATGAGCAAGCAAAACTACTGTGGGACTTCCAACTTCAGACTGACCGAATTCTGAAGCATAACACACCAGACATTGTGATCGTGGAGAAAAAGAAAGTATGGATCATCGACATCGCAATCCCAGGAGACAGCAGAATTGAGGAGAAGCAGCTAGAGAAATTAGTGAAATACGAAGATCTAAAAATCGAGCTGCAACGACTCTGGCATAAGCCCGTGAAAGTGGTCCCAGTGGTACTTGGCACGCTGGGCGCAGTGCCAAAGGATCTCAGCGGACATTTGAAAACCATCGGAATTGACAAAATCTCCATCTGTCAATTGCAAAAGGCCACTTTACTGGGATCGGCAAACATAATTCTCCGCTACATCACGCAGTCCTAGGTGCTTGGGAAGCGCCCGACTGGTGATGAAATACGAAATCCAGCATAGTGATCTCGTTTGCTGTGTTGTACTGACATAATAATAATAATAATAATAATAATAATAATAATAATAATAATAATAACAACAACAACAACAACTTATTAGATTTGTATGCCGCCCCTCTCCGAGGCCTTGGAGCATATTCCATTCCACTCCACATATTCTATTCTATTCTATTCGCACTGGCTTCCACTTGAAATGAAGCAGAGGTCTTCCTTGAATTGAGCCCGTCTGCTGGAAACATTGTGGGTTTGTTTGTGTCATTTTTCATCGCAACCATACAACCTTTTGCAGCTCTTGTTTTTCTCGTCAACTTTCCAGTCTAGCCTGCCACCCTAGGAGTCCTGGAGACCTGCCATCTGGGGTTAGTTGTTGCGTAACGTTTATTGAGCCCAAGATTGGCCAGAGCCTCTCTCCCGTGGGTGAGGCAGCCTAGTCCCTCACTCAAAGCGAGCCCTTTGTGGAGGAGCTCCCAAGAAGTTTCCATTACGTTTGTGGGCACAGAGATTGGGTGGACAAGCATGAATGAAAGTGACATTATTATCCTAGTCGAGAGTTTGCTTTTTTTCACTATGAGGATGTGCCCAAGGGACTTGTGTGAACATGCTTGCATGATAAACATCTCAAAATGGAAACAGAAGCTTCTGGGGAATCTGCAGAAGGTACTTGGGACCACAACTTTACTATTCAGGTAGTCCTTGACTTATGACTGGTCACTTAGTGACTATTCATAGTTACAACTGAATCCTCCAAAAGGTACTTATGACTCAGTTTCAAAGTTCTGATGGCTGTCAACCCCCTTGTGATCATGAGTGTTCCTTCCTTCCTTCCTTCCTTCCTTCATCTCTCTTTCTCTCCCCCTTCTTACCTTCTCTCCTTTCTTTCTTTCTCTTTCTTTCTCTCTCTCCCTTCCTTTTCTTTCTTTTGTTCTTTCTTTTTCTCTCTCCCTTCCTTCCTTGCCTCCTTTCTTTTTATTTTTATTTCTCTATCTCCCGTCCTTCCTTCCCTTCTTCCTTTCTTTTCTTCTTTCTCTCTCTTCTTTCTTTTCTTTCTTTCTTTCTCTTTCTCTCTCTCTCCCTTCCTTCCTTTCTCTTTCCCCCTTCTTTCCTTTCCCCTTCTTCCTTCCTTCCTTCCTCTCTCTTTCTTTCTCTCCTCCTTCTTTCCTTCTCCCCTTTCTTTCTTTTTCTTTCTTTTTCTTTCTTTTTTTCTCTCTCTCTCCCCTCCTTTCTTTTCTTTCTTTTGTTCTTTCTTTTTCTCTCTCCCGTCCTTCTTTGCCTCCTTTCTTTCTCTTTCTTTTTCTTTCTCCCTCTCCCTTCCTTCCCTTCTTCCTTTCTTTTCTTCTTTCACTCTCTTCTTTCTTTTCTTTCTTTCTCTCTCTCCCTTCCTTCCTTCCTTTCTCTCTCTTTCTTTCTTTCCCCCTTCTTTCCTTTCCCCCTTTCTTTCTTCCTTCCTTCCTTCCTTCCTTCCTTCCTCTTTCTTTCTCTCTCTCCCTCCCTCCCTCTTTCTAACCGGCATTTATTTCAATTTCTAGGCGGGGGGGGGGATACCTACAATGAACAATAGTTTCAATTAACAACCATTGCTTTCATCAAGGAGGCCCTGGTGACGCAATGGTCAGAATGCAGTATTGCAAGCTGACTCTGTTCACGGCCAGGAGTTCGATCCTGAGTGGCTCAAGGTTGACTTAGCTTTCCATCCTTCTGAGGTCGGTAAAATCCGGACCCAGATTGTTGGGTCCAATATGCTGACTCTGCAAACAGCTGGGAGAGGGCTGTAAAAGCACTGTAAAGCAATATCTAAGTCTAAGTGCTATCGCTATTCACTTAACAATCGCTGCATAAAAGTTAACAAATGGGGCCTTAGTCTAGTTGCGATTATCACAACATGCAACCATAATTGCCCAGGCTGGTCTATGAATGAATAAATAATTCAATGAATAATAATGTGGTGAGACCACATTTGGAATACTGTGTTCAGTTCTGGAGACCTCACCTACAAAAAGATATTGATAAAATTGAACGGGTCCAAAGACGGGCTACAAGAATGGTGGAAGGTCTTAAGCATAAAACTTATCATGAACTCAATCTGTATAGTCTGGAGGACAGAAGGAAAAGGGGGGACAGGATCGAAACATTTAAATATGTTAAAGGGTTAAATAAGGTCCAGGAGGGAAGTGTTTTTAATAGGAAAGTGAACACAAGAACAAGGGGACACAATCTGAAGTTAGTTGGGGGAAAGATCAAAAGCAACGTGAGAAAATATTTTACTGAAAGAGTAGTAGATCCTTGGAACAAACTTCCAGCAGACGTGGTTGGTATATCCACAGTAAACTGAATTTAAACATGCCTGGGATAAACATATATCCATTGTAGGATAAAATACAGGAAATAGTATAAGGGCAGACTAGATGGGCCATGAGGTCTTTTTCTGCTGTCAGTCTTCTATTTTTCTAAAGATTTGATTGATACCATAATTGCAAGCTTCAACTACAGGACCAGAACAAACTTCAACTACAGAACTACAATTCGCCAACTGCCATATAAAAACAAGGACACTCAAATTCAACCCATGGGGATTTCACCAAATTATTCCCCTTCTCCCTATGGGAGGCTCTCTTAAAGCAGATCCTCCAGCCAAATGAATATGGTGTGTGTGTGTGTTTGTGTGTGTGTGGAATGCAGCATACCTGTGCGGCCATAATAATGAACAATTATTGACACAACAAAGACATACCTGCAATCAGGGATATATTTTCTTTCTTTTAGGACTGTGAATAGGGAACCTGTCTTTTTTCCCCTGGCCTTTGAATTCCTTGTCTAGATTTTAAAGCCGTTGCATTTACAGAAACTGTGAACTAAAAAGATGTAGGAGGGGGAAGGAAACTAATTATAACCCCACACCCACTCTGAAATCTGGGAGGGGACATTTACCCCCCACCCCTCTATAATTACACCCACGGAGCTGAAACATTAATGGTTTCAGTCTGTTTTTGACATGTTTGGGCTCTAGCCCAAGGTCAGCTTGACCAGTCTTACCAACAATTTAGTGTCCTGTGCTATTATCATGCCAAACCAGGCATCAACATTAAAGGATGTGGAGTGTGGGGAGGTTTGCTTAACAGTTTCCCCAGAATATCCCCAAAGCAAAGTGTCTCAAAAGCTTAAGGCTGAAAGTCCAGAGTTCAGCGGATTCGTTCTCCAACACAGACATTTGTGTCTCTTTGCGTTAATGGAAGATGAGACGATTTACCTTCACGGGTGATCGGTCAATTTGCATAGGCGGCTGGAAGTGACCTCAAAAGTCGGTCCTTCTTCGCCTCAAGAGCGGGAAAGCCACATATTCACCCAATCCAGGCCTACGACTGACCAAGCCAACTTTCTTCCACCTGGGCACCTTCGGTTCCCAGAATCCTTATATTTTATTTATTATTTATTAATTTATTATTTAGATTTGTATGCCGCCCCTCTCCGCGGACTCGGGGCAGCTCACAGCAAGATACAACAATTCATGACAAATCTAAATATAATTTAAAATATTTTTAAAAACCCATTAACTAAACAAACATACACACAAACATACCATGCATAAATATTGTGTAAGATATAATATATTATGATATAATATGAAATAATATAGCGAAATAAAATAATATAATATAATTGTTCTGCCCGGCTCTCTGGTAGGAGCCTCCCGAAAATTCAAGGGTACCAATTGCAGACACACACACATTTGAAAATTCAAAACAATGTTCTTTATCCCAAAATTCAAAATAAACTAAGCACTCTTTTTGTATTGCAAAGAGCACTCGTCCCAAAACAACCGGGTAGTCTGTACAATCCCCTTAATCAGTCATTAAGTACTTAGCTAGCAGCTGTGAAGAAACTTCACACACCTTCTTCTTCCAACGAAGTGAGACACACACAAACGTTGCTCTGCTTTGGTTTCAATGGCGTGAAAAAGCAACAAACAAAGTCCAGAAAACAGCAACACACGATTTCTGAAGAACTAGGTCAGATACTCTTTCACAAGGGCCAAACCCACACGCTGCTATTTATAGCAGCAGCCCTAATTACAGCAGCCCCACCCAACCACAGGTGGCCTCATTTTCTCTTGTAATAATCCTTCAGTTGTTGTCCCCTATGCATCACTCTACGCATGTGTGAATGTGTCATTAATTCTTGTTCAGAATCCAAGGATGATACAGATGATTGATCTCCTCCTGGGCTGTCTGCCAAACTCCCCTCTTCCCTGTCACTCACGCTTCCTTGGTCAGAGGAGGCTTCATCGGCAGATTCCATCGGGAGCAAAACAGGCCTGCGACATGTGGATGTCTCCCCCACATCCACCTGCACATTCTTTGGGGCAGGAGCTGGGCCAGAGCTAACCACAACAATAATGTAATAAAATAAAATAATATAATAAAAATAAAGCTGTCTGGTGTTTTTCTGACATAACAATATGCTTCGTTCTAGAAGTTGTTTGGAAGTTTTTAAGATGTTGGATATCTATTTATTTGAAGTGGTGTAGGATTTCCTGCCTATGCAGGGGTTGGACTAGAAGGCCTCCAAGGTCCCTTTCAACTCTGTTATTTCTATTCTATCCTATTCTATTTTCTCCCACAAAATTCCCAAAATATTTACACTTTGCTTAAAACACTCTCCCTCCCTCCTTCCCTCACACACACACACACAAATACACACAGAGAGAGACACTTCAGTAGTCTTGTTTTAAATAATCATCATCATAAAAAGTAGGTCCCACTCAACAATGCTTTCCAGCAATTTCAATTATTTTCCCCCTTTCTAATGTCTCTTGCTAACTGCTTTGTGCTCAGCATGGCTTCCACATTACTTGCTGCAGAATAGCCCAATTAATCACTTTGGTCCTTTGCAAGCCAGGGGAAGGGACATTAACTACGGTCTCCCCTTTAGTTCTGTCCTTTTTTTACTGCTATCTCACAATTAAAAAGCAAAGAAAGGCAGTTAATGTTAGATAAACAGTAATTAAAGTGGAAGACTAATTGAACAGAATATTCTTATAGACCAGATTAGTTCACGGCCAGGAAGAAACTATAGAAGGCTTTGATTCTGGGAGGAAGTCTCTAACTAAGGGTGCAGTGTCTCTTTAAAACCATAACGGTATTGCAGTCTTTAGTTTGCATTGTAGAAAGTTAGCACCCACGCCTCTCCTGCAAGAATGAAATATTTTGAGAAATATTAAAAAGGCAGAATATCTATCTATCTGTCTGTCTGTCTGTCTGTCTATCTATCTATTGGATTTTTATGCGGCCCATCTCTGAGGATGGTTGAAAACCATTGGAATTGACAAAATAGGCGTTGATTGCTTACCTGAACGCCTCTTCTCGTACGGTGAGCGGGTACAGCAGTCACATGGGTTGCTCATGTCCAATCCGGTGGAACTGAGCCTAGTATTAAAAAAGCTTGCCGGATCCGCCCCTTCCCCAGAATTCGCGAATCCATAGACTAGGCTCAGTTGTGAAGCTCTGTAGTGTTCAACTCTCATTGTTAGAGGAAGAAAGATATAGAAAGGTAAAGAAGACACATACAAGGGCGGGAAGTGACTGCTGTACCCGCTCACCGTACGAGAAGAGGCGTTCAGGTAAGCAATCAACGCCTATTCTCCGTACTGAAGGAGCGGGTCCAGCAGTCACATGGGACATACCCAATAGATGGTCCCTAGGGTGGGATTAGCTTGCTATCGTGTGAGATAACGGATTGGAGTACCCTTCTGCCGAAGGCAGCGTCCGCTGAAGCGTAAGAATCAATTTTGTAGTGCCTGATGAAGGAATTTGGCGAGGCCCAAGTGGCTGCTTTGCAGACCTCCTCCAACGGGGCTTGAGTCGCCCAAGCGGCCGAGGTGGCTGCGCTCCTGGTGGAATGCGCAGTGATGTTCCTTGGAACTGAGAGGGAGGCCGACTCATAGGCCTTAGATATAGTCCCTCTGATCCAACGGCCTATTACTGTTGAAGACACTTTGGCCCCCATGACTCTGGGATGATAGGCTACAAAAAGTGCTTCTGACCTCCGAAAGGGTCCTGTGCGTTGGATATATATTCTCAGCGCTCTGGTGAGATCCAGGGTGTGCCATCTAGTTGCCAAGGGATGGTCTCGTTGGAGGCAGAAGGAAGGTAGGACAATATCCTGAGATCTGTGGAACATGGAACTGACCTTGGGTAAGAAGGTAGGGTCCAGTCGCAAGACTACCGTGTCCTGATGGAATTGACAAAGGTCCTGCCTGATTGAGAGGGCAGCCAGCTCCGAAATGCGCCGGGCAGAGGTAATAGCCACCAGGAAGGCTACCTTAAAGGATAGGTACCTGAGGGATGCCGATTTTAGGGGTTCGTATGGTGCCTGCGTGAGGGAATGGAGAACCCGAGGCAGATCCCAGGATGGATACCTGTGGACCTTGGAAGGTCTGAGGTTGGCTATGCCCTTGAGGAATTCCTGAACTTCAGGGAAGGATCGGAGAGGCTGTCTGCGGGGACCCCCTAGGACAGATGAAATGGCTGCCAGATGACGCCGGAGGGTGCTGGTGGAAAGTCCTTTATGGAAGCCTTGCATAAGGAAGGAAATAATTCTGTGTATGGGGATGCACAGAGGGGAGAGACCTTCCTGTAGACACCACTGGTGAAACTTGGACCACGTGTGGTCGTAGATTCGATTGGTCGAGCCCCTCCTGGCCTTTAGAATGACCTCCACTGAATCGGGGTCATGACCACGCAGTTCTAAATCTCTCCTGATAACAGCCAGGCGGTGAGGTGGAACCACTCCGGGTCTGGATGGAAAGAGGCCCCCTGCCGCAGCATATCCCCCGAAACGGGGAGTCGCCAAGGGTCCTGGACGGATAGCTGTTGGAGATCCGCGAACCAGGGCCGGCGGGGCCAATGAGGGGCGATTAAGATTACTCGGGCCCTCTCGGTGAGGACCTTGTGAATCACGTCCGGGAGGATTGGAATTGGAGGAAATGCGTAGAGTAGGCCTGGAGGCCATGGACTCCGGAGGGCATTGATTGCTTCCGCTCCCGGGGATGGAAATCTGGAATAGAAGCGAGGGAGTTGGGCGTTCGCATTGGTCGCGAAGAGATCCAGGACTGGTAGGCCGAATCTGAGGGTGATTTGATGGAACAGGTCTTGATGGAGGTTCCACTCTCCTGGGTCTATCGTTGCTCGGGATAGCCAATCCGCCTGGACGTTGAGACTCCCCGAGATGTGATCGGCTAGGAGCGACTGGAGATGTTTTTCCGCCCAAAGGCCCAACTTGAGGGCCTCCCTCATGAGAGCCTTGGATCTCGTGCCCCCCTGTCTGCAGATATGGCTTTTTGTGGCAATGTTGTCGGTGAGAATGAGAACGTGCCGGTTGGGAATGCGAGGAGAGAAATGCTTCAGAGCCAGGGAAACGGCTCTTAACTCTAGCCAATTGATTGGCCTGGAAGCTTCCTCCGGGGACCACGTGCCCTGGGCTATCATCCCCTGGGCGTGGGCGCCCCATCCCGATAGACTGGCATCTGTGGTGATGACAAATTGATCCGGGCACCTGAACGGGGATCCTCTGTCCATGGCCGGAGACTTCCACCACTTGAAGGATCTGCGAACACTCAGTGGGATGACAATGCGTCGATTTGAGTTGCTGTGCCCCGATCTCTGAAAAGGCAACAGTAGCCACTGGAGTTCCCTAGCATGAAGGCGAGCCCAGGGAATGATGCCTATGCATGACACCATCTTCCCCAAAAGGGAAGATAGAGTAACTATGGATACTGAAGGATTAGATAAAATGTTAGAAATTAACTCCACTATACTGAGTTTTCTCTCGGGAGAGAGAAAAACCTGGGAGGATTTTGAATCAATAATGGATCCCAGGTGAGAAATGGAAGTGGAAGGTTGGAGGTGACTTTTATCAAAGTTGATGGAAAATCCATGGTCCTGAAGGACTGACATGGTGACAGAAAGGTCTGTTTTCACTCTCTCTAGGGAGTTCCCATGAATTAAAATATCATCAAGATAACATAAAATGTGGATGGGAGACGCCCGGATATAGGCCGCCAGGGACCCCAAGAGCTTTGTAAAGACCCGAGGGGCCGAGGAAAGGCCAAATGGCATCGCCCTATACTGGAAATGCCTGCCTTGAAAGGAAAAACGTAAAAATTTTCTGTGGCATTTGGCTATAGGAATGTGAAGGTAGGCCTCAGTGAGGTCTAAGGAGACCATGAAATCTCCCGAGTGAATGGCGGCCAAAATAGAAGACAAGGAGTGCATCTTAAACTTCCTATATTTGATGAATAGGTTTAGTTTCTTTAAATCCAAAATGGCTCTCCAACCTCCGGAGGACTTTGGAACCATAAATAGGATGGAGTAAAAACCTAGGCCCTTCTGACCCGAAGGGACCGGTTGAATGGCTCTGATGGACAAAAGATGAGAAATGGCCTCCTCCATACGGTTACAATCTGAGGATGACCTGGGAGAAGGGCAGGAAATAAAACGTTTAGGGGGAGGAGAAATAAATTCTAAAAGAAGGCCTGTTTGAACAGTGTCAATGACCCAAGGGTCCTTGGAGGTGAGACGCCAATTAGAGGCGAAATGAGCTAGGCGACCCCCTATGGGAATGGAGGTAAGATTACCATCTAGGTTTTTTTGAAGCTCTGTTAGAGGAAGCTCCCCTTTGGAAACGAAACCCTCTACCCCTGGAGTTCCTACCTTGGGAACGAAAGCGGGGGGAATACTGACCTGGAGATCTCTGATAGGAAGCCGCTTGATCTTGCTGGCGCCCTGGGCGACGAAAGGACTGCGTTTTGGTAACCTTTTTGGTGGTTGGACCCAAAACCTTCTTCTTGTCCGTGGTCTCCGTGAGGAGTGGATCCAGAAGATCACCGAAGAGAAGGTCGCGCTTTAAGGGGCCCTGGGATAACTGCCACTTTTGGCGAACTCCCGCTTGCCAAGGGCGAATCCATAGGAGTCTTCTTGCCGTTGTAGAGGCTGCAATAGACTTAGCAGAAAATCTAGTAGATTGCAAGGTGGCATCAGCCACGTACTGGGCAGCTGCAAAGACCTTGTTGAAGTCTTGTTGACCTCTCAAGTCATCGGGAGGAATGTGCTGTTGAAGTTGGCGAAGCCACAGCAGCATGGCTCTGGAGAAGAAGGAGGCCGCTGCCGAACTTTTAATGGCCCAGGAATCAGCGGTGAATCCTCTTTTGAGCATTTGCTCGATGCGCTTGTCCTCTGGGCGGAGGACTTCCTCCGCCTCGCCTGGCACAGCCGCTGCCGAGTGAAGAATCTTGACAGGTTCATCTGGTTTGGGAAAGGATAGAAGCTCTTCATAGGAAGAGGAAAGTTTATACAACTTTCTGTCCTTGGTGGAGGGATTAAGGCCAGAGGCTGGAAAATCCCACTGTTTGAGTAAGGCATCTTTAAACAATTTAGGCATAGGAATTACCTCGTTATCCTCCTGTTCCTCTGTGAAGTAAGGTAAATTCTCCTCCGGGGGATCAGTGGAAGTGGAGGCTTGTTTCTCCTGGGCCGCTAATCCCGTAGAAATTCTAGCTTTGAGGAGGAGAGATTTGAATAGTTGAGAAGGAAAAATAGTAATTGGAGGAGGGACTTTTATTTGGGATTCCTCATCCTCTGATAAGCCCTGAAAAGGGTCTTCATCCTCCTCTACATCCTCATATTCATCCTGGGAGGAATCTGAATCATCCTGAATAGGAGCTCTGACCGCTGGGGAAGAACCCAAGGGGCGGGAGGAACGAGAAGGAGGAAGAGGTAAAGGAAGCTCATTGATGGTGGAGAGTTTGGCATCAATGGCTTTGGACAACACAGCAAAAATAGATTGGAACTCAGGAGGTAAACTGGAAATATCAGCAGAAATGGCAGAAGAATCCCTAAAGGCCTGGGAGGATCCTGGCTGGGGGGAATCTTCAATAATATCTGGTTCCTCTGGACCTATGCCCCATAGGTTAGGTTGGGGTCTGTCTAGGTTTGGCTCATCCAGAGATAACACAGGGACCCCAGAAGGAGGCAGACTAGAGGCCTCTGGTGGGTCTTGACTACTGATTACTTGGGCCTGCACTTTCAAACGTTTTGCTGATTTGTCATGGATTTTTTGTAGGGCTAGGTCCCTTCTCTTCTCGGCCCTGGTGACCTTGGTCGAGGGGCGGGCCCCTGGAGAAGAGGAGGAAGAGGCCTGGGGGATACTAGTAATCTCATCGCCTGTAGGCCTGGCCTCTCTGGGACCTTTAGTTGTGCCTCTCTTGGGAAAAGTAGCCATAGTCTGACAATTAACAGAAGACAAGGCTGAGCCAATAACTGAATTATAAGGAGAAGATTTCAAGGACTTCCCAAGAGGAATGGATCCTGCTTCGAGGCCTCGAAGCTGCTGAAACGTGAGGACAATCTGGGCAAACCCAGAGTTCGTGCCCCCAAATCCAGCGGGGCCAGCCTCCCTAAACTTTGTAATTAAGTAAACCAAGGCACTCTGGTTGGAGGCTTAGCCGGTGGAGAATTTAGCCTGGGACCCCCAAGGCCCGCTCCCGGATCCACGCGGTGGACTGAGGCCTACGCGGCTGGCAGAAGGCCAACACGAGAGACCTAGATTTTAAAAAAAGGGCGCGAAGGCCTTCGCGCCGAAAAGATCGCTCCGTAGAATTTCTTAAGGGAAAAGCGATCGACTAAGTCCAGGAGACTAGAAGGCGTCTCACTCCGCAGGAGGTATTTTATAAGCCCTTAAATATTTGTATACAATAAATAATCAATAATTCAATGGATAAATACTTGCACCAGGACCTCCAGGCCAAAGGATTAGAAGAATCCACAAGCGGCCGCAGGAATCGTAACCGGCAAAACCGCCGGGGGAAAACGAAACCGCAACTTCTCCTAAGGAAAAAAGCCGAGCCGCTTTTTTTCTTTTTTTCTTTTAAACGGCTGGCGCAATTAGTGCAAGTAATTAAATAAAGACAATAAATCTTACTACTTTTTGAAGGAAAGATCGAAGGGAAGGAGTTAGAATGTTGAACGAGCTATCACAATACAACCGCAGGATATGCGAACTGAGCGAATTCTGGGGAAGGGGCGGATCCGGCAAGCTTTTTTAATACTAGGCTCAGTTCCACCGGATTGGACATGAGCAACCCATGTGACTGCTGGACCCGCTCCTTCAGTACGGAGAATCTCCATCTGTCAATTGCAAAAGGCCGCTTTACTGGGATCGGCAAACATAATTCGCCGCTACATCACACAGTCCTAGATGCTTGGGAAGCGCCCGACTGATGATGAAATACGAAATCCCGCACAGTGATCTCGTTTGCTGTGTTGTACTGACGTAGTAGTAGTAGTAGTCGTAATAATAATAATAATAATAATAATAATAATAATAATAATAATTTGAATAGCCACAAAAAGGACAAATGATAGACGGCATTATTTGCTGAGGAGCACAGTAACATTTTCAGGTTTTGTACTGATGCCACAAGGTTCAGTAGGATAACAGATTAGGCAAGTAGCTCAATTTTCTTTCATTGCTGTAAAAGTTCAGTTCTAGATAAGGATTACAATGATTAAAGCCTTTATGGGTCAAAACATATTATTTAATTATTTCCTATTTTAAAAGTAATTAAGGATCATAGTAAGGTACTAGAGAAGGAAGGACAATTAAAAAAGCTATTAAGTATTGAATAAATAGTGCATAAACTTACTACGCCCACTGCATCCACACCCCCCAACAGGGGCAACACGAATCCCAGCGACCAGTTAGGTCCCACAGAGTGGGCCTTCTCTGGGTCCCGTCAACTAAACAATGTCGTTTGGCGGGACCCAGGGGAAGAGCCTTCTCTGTGGTGGCCCCGGCCCTTTGGCACCAACTCCCCCCAGAGATTAGAATTGCCCCCACCCTCCTTGCCTTTCGTAAGCTTCTTAAAACCCACCTCTGCCATCAGGCATGGGGGAACTGAGATATTCTTTCCCCCTAGGCCTTACAATTTACGCATGGTATGTTTGCATGTATGTTTGGTTTTATAATAAGGTTTTTTTTAGTTGTGTAGTATTGAATTGTTACATGCTGTTTTTTATCACTGTTGTTAGCCGCCCCGAGTTTGCGGAGAGGGGCAGCATACAAATCCAATCAATCAATCAATCAATCAATCAATCAATCAAAACAGCCCATTACCGCACATATTCTTGCAGAGGAACAGGAAGCTTAAGGGCAAGGCTAAAGAGAAGGTATAAATAACTCTCACTCTCCACTCCATGTGGTCATCTGCCCAGGACCTCAAACCCATGTGTTCCTGTTCACCAATAAACCATTTTTCCAATTGCCCTCCATGTTTCCAGTCTCTTTCTCCCCACTTGGAAATGAACCAGGCGGATAATCCTACGTAGCTTCCGCTCTGGCAATCTCACACTACTTACCAGAGCTTATAAAACTTTCGCCAGACCCATCCTAGAATGTAGCTCATCTGTTTGGAACCCATACCGCATTTCTGACATTAATACCCTCGAAAATGTCCAGAGATACTTCACCAGAAGAGCCCTTCACTCCTCTACCCATAACAGAACACCCTACGAAACTAGACTTACAATCCTGGGCCTAGAAAGCTTAGAACTAAGACGCCTCCAACATGATCTAAGTATTGCCCACAAGATCATATGCTGCAACGTCCTGCCTGCCAAATACTACTTCAGCTTCAACCACAACAACACACGAGCCCACAACAGATACAAGCTTAATATTAACCGCTCCTAACTTGACTGTAAAAAATATGACTTTAGTAATCGAGTTGTCAAAGCGTGGAATTCGTCTACCGGACTCTGTAGTATCATCCCCCAACCCCCAACACTTTACCCTTAAATTATCAACGGTTGACCTCACCAAGTTCCTAAGAGGTCAGTAAGGGGCGTGCATAAGTGCACCAGAGTGCCTTCCGTCCCCTGTCCTATAGTCCCTCCTATATCTCATATATCTTCTCTTCTATACCTATATCTTTTTCTGCTATTCTCTCATAGTTATATTGCACTCCTTTATTTTCTCCTCTATTCCCCCTTTAATACATTCTACCTGATTATATCCTCTATAATTCTCATTGTGTATTGTTGTGTATTGGACAAAACAAATAATTAAATAAATAATTAAATAAATATTTCTTCCAACAGCATCAATAGGCTGGGCTTGAACTGAATTCTGAAATTAGGGAAATATTCATTTATTTACTTCGATTCTGACTCCTGACGGACTCAAGGCAGCACACAATAATAAAACAAATAGAAAAATTTAAGACACCAATATTTAAAAAAAACATTCATCCATCTATCATTCATTGCTACTTGCTGGAGCACAGTGTTGTTGCTTAAAGGCCCCAGGCATGCCTGGTGGCAAAGCCATGTTTTTAAAGCCTTTCGGAAGGCCAGGAGGGTGGGGGCAGTGTGAATCTCCGAGGGGAGTTGGTTCCACAGGATTGGGGCCACCACAGAGAAAGCCCTTCCCTACGGCCCCGCCAGAAAGCATTGTTTGCCTGTCGGGACCCGGAGAAGGCCAACTTTGTGGTATCTAATAGGTCGCTCGGATGTATGAGACAGAAGATGGTCCTGTAGATCAGTGTTTCCCAACCTTAGCAACATGAAGATATTTGGACTTCAACTCCCAGAATTCCCCAGCCAGCGAATGCTGGCTGGGGAATTCTGGGAGTTGAAGTCCAAATATCTTCACATTGCCTAGGTTGGGAAACACTGCCGTAGATAATCTGGTCCTAAGACATGTAGGGCTTTATAGGTCATAACCACCACCTTAAATAACAACAACAAAAACAAAAAAACAACAACAAAAACCCAAAACACACATACAAACTGGGCGAAAACAGTCTCAACAGCAGTGAAGGTGAGAGAGATCTTGGAGTCTTAGTGGACGACAAACTAAACATGAGCCAACAATGTGCAGCAGCAGCTAAAAAAGCCAACCCAAACTTAAGATGCATAAACAGAGGAATACACTCCAAGACAAGGGAGGTGCTAATACTACTTTATAATGCCCTAGTTAGACCACACCTAGAGTCCTACATTCAGTTTTGCTCACCACACTACAAAAGAGACATTGATACTCTAGAAAAAGTGCAGAAGAGAACAACCAGAACGATTAAGGGACTAGAAACTAAAACATAGGAGGAAAGGTTGCAGGAACTGGGCATGGATAGTCTAGCAAAGAGGAAGTCGGGGGGGGGGATGGGGGGGACAAGATAGCAGTCTTCAAATATTTGAGAATATTTTATTTATTTATTTATTTATTAAATTTGTATGCCGCCTCTCTCCGTAAACTCGGGGCGGCTCACAACATACCCTTAGATTATCTACGGTTGACCTATCCAGATTCCTAAGAGGTCAGTAAGGTCAGTGAGTACAAGTGCACTAGAGTGCCTTCCGTCCCCTGTCCTATTGCTTTCCTATATCTCCTATACCTTTCTTCTATTCCTATATCTCTTCTTCTATTCTTTCGTTGATATGTTCTATTACCATATCTTCTTTTCTATTATTTCTTAGATATATTTTACTATGAGTATCTCCTCTATAACCTTCATCATGTATTTTACTGTGTGTATATATAATGTAAAATACAAATATAATATTTAAAAAACTAAAAAACCCATAATTAAAATACATACACACAACATACTATACACAAATGATATAGGCCTGGGGAAGATGTCTCAATTCCCCCATGCCTGACGGCAGAGGTTGGTCTTAAGAAGTTTACGAAAGGCAAGGAGGGTGGGGGCAATCCTAATCTCCGGGGGGAGCTGGTTCCAGAGGGTCGGGGCCGCCACAGAGAAGGCTCTTCTCCTGGGTCCCGCCAGACAACATTGTTTAGTCGACGGGACCCGGAGAAGGCCAACTCTGTGGGACCTAACCGGTCGCTGGGATTCGTGCGGCAGAAGGCGGTCCCGGAGATATTCTGGTCCGATGCCATGAAGGGCTTTATAGGTCATGACCAACACTTTGAATTGTGACCGGAAACTGATCGGCAACCAATGCAGACTGCGGAGTGTTGGTGCAACATGGGCGTACCTAGGGAAGCCCATGATTGCTCTCGCAGCTGCATTCTGCACGATCTGAAGTTTCCGAACATTTTTCATAGGTAGCCCCATGTAGAGAGCATTACAGTAGTCGAGCCTTCAGGTGATGAGGGCATGGGTGACTGTGAGCAGTGAGTCCCGGTCCAGATAGGGCCGCAACTGGTGCACCAGGCGAACCTGGGCAAACGCCCCCCTCACCACAGCTGAAAGATGGTTCTCTAATATAAGTTGTGGATCGAGGAGGACGCCCAAGTTGCGGACCCTCTCTGAGGGGGTCAGTAATTCCCCACCCCAGGGTAATGGACAGACAGATGGAATTATCCTTGGGAGGTAAAACCCACAGCCACTCCGTCTTATCAGGGTTGAGTTTGACTTTGTTTTCCAAAGCACCAGAGGGCCAGACAAGGAACAACGGTTGGAAACTGACCAAGGAGAGATTCAACCTGGAAATAAGGAAGAACTTTATGATTGTGAGAGCTATCAACCAGTGGAACCGCTTGCCCACAGAAGTGGTGAGCGCTCCAACACTAGTGACCTTCAAGAAAAGACTGGACTGCTATTGGACTAGCGTGATGTAGGGTCTCCTGCCCCAGCAGAGGATTGGACTACATCAGTGTTTCCCAACCTTGGCAAATTGAAAATATTTGGACTTCAACTCCCAGAATTCTCCAGCCAGCATTCGCTGGCTGGGGAATTCTGGGAGTTAAAGTCCAGATATCTTAAAGTTGACAAGGTTGGGAAACACTGGACTCGATGACCTGCAAGGTCCCTTCCAACTCTAATAATAAATAAATATAAGATTTTTATTTTTCTCCACCATAAAGTAAAACAATATATTCTGTAGTTCTACAGAGGAATCATTGAGTCTGTCATCTGCACCTCTATAACTGTCTGGTTTGGTGCTCCAACCCAACAGGATCGACACAGACTTCAGAGGAGAATCAGAACTGCAGAAAAAACAATTGCTGCCAATCTACCTTCCATTGAGGACCTGTATACTGCAGGAGTCAAAAAGAGGGCGGGGGAAATATTTTACTGACCCCTCGCATCCTGGACACAAACTGTTTCAACTCCTACCCTCAAAACGTCGCTACAGAGCACTGCACACCAAGACAACTAGACACAAGAACAGTTTTTTCCCGAACGCCATCACTCTACTAAACAAATAATTCCCTCAATACTGTCAGACTTTTTACTAAATCTGCACTTCTATTCTACTAGTTTTTCTCATCATTCCTTTCACCCATTTCCTCCCATTTAGGACTGTATGACTGTAACTAGTTGCTTGTATTATAAGATTTTTATTAATATTGATTGTTTCTTCATTGCTTATTTGACCCCTATGACAATCATTAAGTGTTGTACCATATGATTCTTGACAAATGTATCTTTTTCTTTTATGTCCACTAAGAGCATCTGCACCAAAGACAAATTCCTTGTGTGTCCAATGACACTTGGCCAATAAAAATTCTATTCTATTCTAGTTATAAACACAACAACAATGCTTGAAATCAATCATATAGAAACTTTTCTTATTACTCCCTGTGGAAGATCTTATCTCTCCTCATCTAAAATTTTCTACAACATTATCAATTCTTAAAAATCTAAATAAAAATTAGATAGATAAATAGATAAACAAAGAAAGAAACAAATAAATAAATAGGCCTTCATGGCACCAAGATATCATCAGGCCCTTCTATAAAAATAAAATTAAGAATCTCAGTTCTAGGCGAAAACGTGCAAAAGCCAACTACAAGAAAAATGAAGCTAGATAAACCTGGATTAATTAATCCCAGAAGGAAGTGCAGTTTGAATTTGTGATTAAGACTGCCGTACGTGGAGCTGTGATTAATTATTCCAGGGTACCATTTTACTGCAAAAAAAGAGATTCTTCAAAGGCTCTGCGTTAATTGAGGTGGGTCCTTAACAAAAATGAAGAGGTTGTATACTCTTTATTTTTCCCCCCAGCAGTAATAAAACAGGCTTGCGACAAAAGAATACACTTTATTGCACAAAAAAAGGCCGTATTGCAAAATCACAGTATCTGTCCCCTAAACTATTCAAATCAAGCAATTTTGCATAACCGTTTCATGGTGGGTGGGTGTAGTACATGCACACTTGTAATAAAATGTCCTCCCCCCCATGCGGGCACAGAATCCCTCCACTTTTCCATGCGCATGGGCACAACCCCCGCCTGCCCCCCACGATGTCCCTGTTGACAGGGGGGGGCAGCAGGCAGGACAGGGTGGAACGCCGTTCCACCAGCGGAAATGAAGATGTGTGCACAGCTCCAACTGATCGGCGCCTGTCACTTCCTGGATTACTGGTCTCGGCTCAGCTCTCCCTTTTTTACCTGCTGCTGTGTCTGCGCTCCTTGCTTTTCTCCTCTTTCCTCCTTCCTGGCCTCGGACAAGCTTCCTTCTCTCCTGCCTGGCTCCTCTCCAGCCTCACGTGGACACCTGTCACCTAAGGTGCAAGCAGAAGGCGTGGGTGGAAGCGGCGTTGGCAGCATTTATGTTTCTGGCAGCACCCATTCACCTAACTACCCAGCCTGAGGCAGGGGGCGACCTAGGAAGGAGAGTGCGGGAAACGCGAAGCAAATTGTCACCCCAGCGAGCGACACTGGTGAGGTTGTAAATCGAGGACTTAACAGTTCGCTTGAATGATGATGATCGTTCAAGCCACTTCCACCTGATCACATGGCCGGCAAGCCACTCCTACCCAGTCACATGACCATTAAGCCACACTCACAATATAAGCCACACCCACAGTGTGGCAGTAAAAATTTTGGCTGCCCATTACTGCCTGTTGGGGTGTTTTTCGCTCTCCCCAGGGTTCAAGAAAGCCTCCTGAAGCCTGGAGAGAGAGAAAAACATCCAAACAGGTCAACCAGAAATTTGGAAACGAACATCCCATTGGGCTGATGGGCTGTTTTCCATCATCCTCAGGAGATTTTTCTGAAGCCTGGGGAGAGCGAAAATGGCCAAAAAAAGAAGGCTGAAAATCAGGCAGCCAGCGCATGCATGCGCAATGGAGCTCACATAAGGCAATGCCTCATGTGCCCTCAGATTTGGTTCCGTGCATGTCATAGTTTTGCCATCACTGGTACAGTGGTACCTCTACCTAAGAATGCCTCTACTTATAAACATTTCTAGATAATAACGAGTGTTCAAGATTTTTTTGCCTCTTCTCAAGAACCATTTTCCACTTACAAACCCGAGCCTCCAAAACTGTAACTGGAAAAGGCCTCTGTGGGCCATTCTAGGAAGCTCCTGGGAGGAAACAGGGCTGGAAAAGGCAGGGAGAAGCCTCCGTGGGGCCTCTCTAGGAATCTCCTGGGAGGAAATAGAGCCGGAAAAGGTGTGAAGAAGCCTCCGTGGGGCCTCTCTAGGAATCTCCTGGGAGGAAACAGGACTGGAAAAGGCAGGGAGAAGCCTCCGTGGGGCCTCTCTAGGAATCTCCTGGGAGGAAACAGGGCCGGAAAAAGTGTGGAGAAGCCTCCGTGGGGCCTCTCTAGGAATCTCCTGGGAGGAAACAGAGCCGGAAAAGGCAGGGAGAAGCCTCTGTGGGGCCTCTCTAGGAATCTCCTGGGAGGAAACAGGGCTGGAAAAGGCGTGAAGAAGCCTCCGTGGGGCCTCTCTAGGAATCTTCTGGGAGGAAACAGGGCCTCCACCCTCCCTGTGGTTTCCCTAATCACACACATTATTTGCATTGATTCCTATGGGAAAAATTGTTTCTTCTTACAAACTTTTCTACTTAAGAACCTGGTCACAGAACAAATTAAGTTCGTAAGTAAAGGTACCACTGTATAGGGCAGTGATGGCGAACCTATGACACGCGTGTCAGCACTGACACGCATAGTCATTTTTGGTGACACGCGGCCGCCGAAGAAACAGGGAGCTTTAGGGAGTGCAATTGCAACCGCAATTATTATTATTATTTTTCCTCTCCCCTTAATTAAGAGGCCGGGCGATTTTCGCCCGGCCGATATTTGCAATGGCTGGGAAGGACGAGAACTCCACCTCCCAGCTGGGCGCGCCTGCGCAGAGCGCAGGCTCGCCCACACGCTGCCTTTGGCAGCACAAGCATGTCTGTCCGGCCGGGGGAAGAATCGCCCCGGCCGGACGTCAGTTTTAGCTGCGGGGGGAGGGGGGGGGGTGCCGCCTCCCAGCTGATTGGCGCGGCGCCAACCGTCGGAGCCCACCAACCGGCGCCAACCGGCGGAGCTGGGAGCGAGGGGAGGGGTTACAGGCCTATTTCAGGGTCTGCACCCCTCGCCCCTCTGCTCCCTGCTCGCCTTCCAGAACGGTGTTACAGGAGACGGTGCTAAGGTAAACCCTTACCGGGTTATTAATTTGTAATTTTAAAAAATCATGCCGGGCTCGCAAAAAAGAGAGTCTGAAAAAAAACCCTGCGTGGACGTCGCGCCATTTGCTTCCTCCTTTGGCGGCTCATAACTCGATTTTTACAACCCCACACCCCCCTTGATAAGCTTTTTCTTGAATCTGAACAGTTTGGGGGTTCGCCAAAGAGAGAAAAGTGAACGAGAGGGAGAGAGAAAGGGAGGAAGAGAGAAAAGTGAACGAGAGGGAGAGAGAAAGGGAGGAAGAGAGGAAGGAAGGAAGAGATAAATATAAAGGGAGAGAGGGAGAAAGAGAGGGAGGGGAAGAGGGGAAGGAAGGAAAAGAGAGAAAGAGAAAAAAGTGGAAGGAAGAGAAAGAAAGGAAGGGAGAGAGAGAGAAAGAGAAAAAAGTGGAAGGAAGAGAGAAGGAAAGAAAGGAAGGGAGAGAGAGAGTGAGAGAGAGAAGATAGGAAGAGAGAGAGAGAGAAATGATAGAATAAAGGGGAGGGGAAAAAGAGAAATGAGAAAATGATTGAGGCAGAGAATGACAGGAAAGAGAGAGAAAGAGAGAGAGAATTGACTCTTGATTTAAAGCATATGGTAAAAGCACTTAAATAATAACAGAGAAAAAAACCCCAACCCTCACCTGTTTTTATTAATAGTTATGTTTTTGAATTTGGTTGTTTTAGTTTTAATAGTAATAGAATTTGGTTTTGTTTTATTATTAATTTCTTTTAATAAAAAAGAAGGGATTTATTATTTATTTATATTTATATTTATTTTTTGTTTGTTTATCTGTCTATCTACCTACCTACCTACCTACATATACTTCTATGCCACCCAGTTTTTTTCTCAAGGTGACACACCACCCGAGTTATGCTCAGTTTTTTGGCTAATTTTGACACACCAAGCTCAAAAGGTTGCCCATCATTGGTATAGGGTAATCTACATTTTGCACAGTAAGGTTTTGCTTTACATCTTCACATAGAGCCCAATTCCATCAAAAACTAAACACATCACTGCTTATGCTGTTATACAATTGTTTTCGCTTTTTAAAATATACTCGGCTCAAAAAAATAAAGGGAACACTCAAATAACATATCCTAGATCTAAACGAATGAAATATTCTCACTGAATACAAAGTTGAATGTGTTGACAACAAAATGAAATCGATTGTCAATCAGTGTTGGTTCCTATGTGGACAGTTTGATTTCACAGAAGTTTTATTTACTTGGAGTTTTATTCTGTTGTGTTCCCTTTATTTATTTATTTTTTTGAGCAGTATAATACTTTTTGCCCAGATGGAAAGCTTTTGGGAATAACCTAATTTCCTTTCTTGTATAATTTATTTTTAAAGCAATAATCATAGTCCCTAAAAATAATCAACCTGATAAACTTCTGTCTTTCTAAGATAGGAACTACTGTCATGAAAGAGGATTATCTAGAATTGCTACTAAAGTTTTGCAAAACACAATAATCAAGGGGAAAAAAACTAACTCGGAAACTCCTTATGTGAAGGAAGAATTTTAAGGAAAACTATAGGGACATCTGATAAAAGTAGCAAACATTCAAAACAGTCCTGTTTTCCACGGGCCACAACATCATTTTTTGCATTTTGCTTCAAAGAGAAATTTAGAGCGAAATATCACTAACATTTTAATCAGTTTTAAGAAAATCTGCAGTACTGAATTTCATATGGCCTAAAATAAAAATCTCACGGTCATAATTCTGTGGTCCTTGAACACGGACACACACACACCAAAAAAAGGTGGCATGAAGAATAAATATGAGAAATAAGGAAAAAATTAACATGCCAGCCAACAGACCATCATAAAACAGATGTTCCTTGGAGTTCCCGAGTGTCTACCAACAAAGTAAGAACAACACTAATTTTAGCATTCTAATTTTGACATGACTGAGAAAGCAGCCCACAAACCCAGTGGTAAATATCAGATTTAACTAACCTGTGTCCCATTAAAATACATTTCGTAATAGACTATGATCATGGACATGTTCTTTACAAAAGCAGGAAACTTGAACACAAACAGTCATAGTATATAGTAACACAAACAGTATAATATGTGTGTGTGTATGTATATACAGTATATATGTGTGTGTGTATGTATGTATGTATGTATGTATGTATGTATGTATGTATGTGTATATGTATCTGTATATGCATATATAGTATGTGTGTGTGTTTATGTATGTATGTATGTATGTATGTATGTATGTATGTATGTATGTATATACTGTATGTATACCATTTGTGGCCAGCTTTTAAGTGCCTAATACACCTTAACTAATTTATACGACAAATGTGGCAACCTTGTTTATTCCTTTCCCTAATAGTCTCAAACTGAATATAGACCTCACAGCTTATGGATTGTAATTTTAGTAGTATTGACAATGCATAATTGATAGACTGGATTTTATCATGGATTTTATCTGTTATTTATCATTTTATCCTACAACTTTTGGTTATGCACTGGCTGCCGATCGGTTTCCGGTCACAATTCAAAGTGTTGGTAATGACCTTTAAAGCACTACATGGCATTGGGCCAGAATACATCCGGAACCGCCTTCTACCGCACGAATCCCAGCGGCCGATAAGGTCCCACAGAGTTGGCCTTCTCCGGGTCCCGTCGACCAAACAATGTCGTTTGGCGGGCCCCAGGGGAAGAGCCTTCTCTGTGGCGGCCCCGGCCCTCTGGAATCAACTCCCCCCAGAGATTAGAACGGCCCCCACCCTCCTTGTCTTTCGCAAATTACTCAAGACCCACCTATGTCGCCAGGCATGGGGGAGTTCAGATATTCCTTCCCCTAGGCCATTACAGGTTATGCATGGTATGTTTGTGTGTATGTTTGGGTTTTTTTTTTTTTATAATAAGGGTTTTTAGTTGTTTTATTAAATTGGATTGTTACATGTTGTTTTTTATCGTTGTTGTTAGCCACCCCGAGTCTGCGGAGAGGGGCGGCATACAAATCCAATAAACAAATAAAATAACTAAATAAATGTATTCACGAAGTGTTTTTATTTGTTTTGGTCTAGGACTGTAATAATAAATTTGATGTGATTTGAACACACACAGTTATTTCTTTGAGTGGCCATTCATCTGGAGAATCTTTCTTGAAACTGTACTAAAGAAAATGAGAAAATGGTTTACCTTAACCTCATAATGATATCCCAGTAATGGGGGAAAAACAACAACATTTAATTCAGCCTCCATAAATAGAGGACCTCCCAGAGGCATTTAAAATACAATTCTAAAGACTTCCAGGGGTCTTGGTTACCACTACAGTCACCAAACCCCCATTAGACAACGATACCTCTCTTGCCAAAAATGTTCTATTGAATGGCTACACCTTTTCAAATCAACTGTCCAGAAGGTGCCAAATTCATCCACCTGGGCACAACAGCCACTGAATTCAAAGGAGCTTCTGTATGAGTAAGCAGGGGAATCATTACGACAAAGGAAAAATCCAGCCTGTGTTTCTTTAGACTCCGATGCACAAAGGAAGCCACAAAAATCCAAGTTTTCCAAGTTCCAAATAGCACCTGCAAATTATGATCTACCTCTTAAGTCCCGGGGAACCCACTACTTTTAGCAACAGGGAAACTGAAGATGTCAGTCATCCAGGCTCATGGTCTTGCTTTGTTTTTCCTTGCAGACCTTTCGCTCTGCATCCAATAATAGTAATAATAATAATTAATAATAATAATAATTTATTAGATGTGTATGCCGCCGCTCTCCAAGGACTCTTCATTTCTGATAGAAGACTGAATTGAAGGAAGGATGCAACAAAATGGACAATACAAAATTGTTATCAGTATATGGTGGATCATATTCAATTTGAGATTATGGATAAGCGGATGAATTCGGCCAATGAAACTGATCTGCGGGAACTAATGGGACGATGGGACAAGGTAAGAGCTGGGGTGGCGCAGCAGGTAGAGTGCTGTACTGCAGGCCACTGAAGCTGACTGTAGATCTGAAGGTCAGCGGTTCAAATCTCATCACCGGCTCAAGGTTGACTCAGCCTTCCATCCTTTCAAGGTGGGTAAAATGAGGACCCGGATTGTGGGGGCAATACGCTGGCTTGGTTAAAAAGTGCTATTGCTAACATGTTGTAAGTCGCCCTGAGTCTAAGGAGAAGGGCGGCATAAAAAATCGAATAAATAAATAAATAAATAAATAAATAAATATGTGGTCAGTAGAATTCGAGACCAAGCTGCAAGGAATAAATTGGAATCACTTTATAATATGTAAATAGATAAATTGCTCTTGAGTTAAAATGGTATATACAAAATATGCCCCCATTTTGGTGGAGGGGTATGAACATTGTCTGGTGGCAGGCACTAATCCCTGAGCACTTGTTATATGTTGTGTGGGTGTTTTACATTATTATTATTATTATTAATTAGATTTGTATGCCGCCCTCTCCGAAGACTCGGGGCGGCTCACAACAATAATCAAAAACAATATAACATTGCAACAAATCTAATATTAAAAGAGAACAATGTATAAAACCCCGAGAATTTAAAACCCATGGAACACATACATACCAAAAACATAAAATGTAAAAGCCTAGGGGAGATGTCTCAATTCCCCCATGCCTGGCGATATAGGTGGGTCTTGAGTAATTTGCGAAAGACAAGGAGGGTGGGAGCCGTTCTAATCTCCGGGGGGGGAGTTGATTCCAGAGGGCCGGGGCCGCCACAGAGAAGGCTCTTCCCCTGGGGCCTGCCAAACGACAATGTCTGGTCGATGGGACCCGAAGAAGGCCAACTCTGTGGGACCTTATCGGCCGCTGGCATTCGTGCGGTAGAAGGTGGTTATAAAATCAATAAAATATATATTTTAAAAAAGAATACTGAATTGAAAAAGAAAGAATGTCGGATAAGAAACAAAAGGTCTCCAAGGAAAAACCGAAGACAGCCCAGTGGCCTCTTGGGAAAAAAAAACCAATTTTGGGGGGGAATGAAACTGAAGCTAAAACAGGACTGCATCCTAAGAAAAAACTTTTCCTCTTCTTCCGTCGCTACCATGGATGATTCATACATTTGAAAAACAAAGTCTTCGGCAGACCTATCCATTCCCCAATTTCGCGAAATGAAATCAGGACCTTCTTAAGCACAACTTTGTTTGTTTGTTTGTTTGTTTGTTTATTTATCAGATTTGTATGCCGCCCCTCTCCGCAGACTCGGGGCGGCTAACAACAATAAAAAGACAAGGTAAACAAATCTAATATTAAAAATAATCTAAAAAACCGAAGACAGCCCAGTCAAAAGCAACGTGAGAAAATATTATTTTACTGAAAGAGTAGTAGATCCTTGGAACAAACTTCCAGCAGACATGGTCGGTAAATCCACAGTCACTGAATTTAAACATGCCTGGGATAAACATATATCCATCCTAAGATAAAATACAGGAAATAGTGTAAGGGCAGACTAGATGGACCATGAGGTCTTTTTCTGCCGTCAGTCTTCTATGTTTCTACAAAAGTGAACCCAAGAACAAGAGGACACAATCTGAGGTTAGTTGGGGGAAAGATCAAAAGCAACATGAGAAAATATTATTTTACTGAAAGAGTAGCAGATGCTTGGAACAAACTTCCAGCAGATGTGGTTGGTAAATCCAGAGAGACTGAATTTAAACATGCCTGGGATAAACATAGATCCATCCTATGTTTCTATGTTTCTAAAAACCCCAATTTAAAGAACCAATCATACATACAAACATACCATGTATAAACTTGGGACATACAAGCCATCCAATCGTCCCCAGACCATCTCAGCTGAGGCCAATAACATGACATTTCAATGCCACGGCTTCCCCATGGCGAATAAAAACCAAACCCCCGGTACGGTTGAGTAAGACCTGTGCAACAAGTGAGACGTGGAGAAGAGAAAAAATCCCGTTCCAAATCCCAACCTCATTTCAGGAAGAGTCTTTGCCGTTTTAAAAGCTTCTTCTTCAAACAGCGATTAATAAAACACACAGAACGCAATGAACTGTAAAAGGGAAAGAAGAAGGAAACCTTAAAACAAGCCACAGCTCTGCAAGCAGGGTGGAAACATTATTTTTCCTTAATTAGGCACATTAACTCTGCCTTGAGAAGGCAGGATTCTTCCGGCCGATTAAATAAAGCTCTGGGAAGCTCTGAAAATAATAAACTGATTTTCAGAAAGAAAGAAAGAAAGAAAGAAAGAAAGAAAGAAAGAAAGAAAGAAAGAAGGAAGGAAGGAAGGAAGGAAGGAAAGAAAGAGAGAGGGGGGGGAAGGAAGGAAAGAAAGAAAGAAAGAAAGAGAGAGAGAGAGAGAGGGAAGGAAGAAAGAGAGAGAGGGAGGGGAAGGAAGGAAGAAAGAAAGAAAGAAAGAAAGAGAGAGGGGGGAAGGAAGGAAAGAAAGAGAGGGAGGGAAGGAAGGAAGAAAGAAAGAAAGAAAGAGAGGGGGGAAGGAAGGAAATAAAGAGAGAGAGGGAGGGAAGGAAGGAAAGAAGGAAGAAAGAGAGAGAGGGAGGGGAAGGAAGGAATGAAAGAACGAAAGAACAAAAGAAAGAAAGAAAGAAAGAAAGAAAGAAAGAAAGAAAGAAAGAAAGGGGGAGAAAAACCCCAGCAGACCCAGGAAGAACGCAGCTTGGTCATCCTACCTGATTAATTCTTCCCTTCCTTTCTCCTCTGGTGCTGGCAACCATAAAACGTGCCTGCTCGGTTTTAATCACACCTCTGCCAAAAAAACATTCTCGCCGGAGCGTTTGGAACAGAATGTTGTAGCTTCTCCTCATTTGCTAGAGGAAAGTTAAGCCCTTCTAGGAGCGGTTCGCAAAGTCTCCCTCCCACTATTTCCTTTAAACCCGAAGAATTTGGCAGCCGGCCCTGCTGTCCACCTGTACCGACAACAGCTTGATGGTATGCTGGTACTCGGCAGTATATTTGGATGTTTGGTTCTTCCCACCAGCTTATTACAGTACTAGGTTGTTTGTTTTTTTCTTCTTCTTAAGGAATCCCCTATTTTTGGCTCGCTTTGCTAACAGGCAAAGGGCTCGAGGGAAAGAGAGAGAAAGAGATTTAAAGGCAATTTAAAATCTTCATCCAATGCTATGATTCCACGGCAATTGCGATTTTTGTCCTTGCTGTCCACCAGGCTGCAACCAAAACCACTAAGAAATCTGGAGTCTGTCTTATCAATTGATGAGTGGATTGCTGGAAATTGTAGCAACATCGTATAATAAACCAGAGGAGGCGGAAGCCGATCGGCACAAATTGATTGTGTGGAAAGGAGGGATTTTGATGCTCTAAGGCAGTGTTTCCCAACCTTGGCAACTTGAAGATATTTGGACTTCAACTCCCAGAATTCCCCAGCCAGCGAATGCTGGCTGGGGAATTCTGGGAGTTGAAGTCCAAACATCTTCAAGTTGCCAAGGTTGGGAAACACTGCTCTAAGGCATCACCAGCCTTGGGGATTTTAAGTCTTGTGGAATTCCCCAGAGCTGGCTGGGGAATTTTGGGAGTTTATTTATTTGTTATTGGATTTATATGCCACCCCTCTCCGAGGACTTGGGGCAGCTGTTACAACATATGAAAAAGAAAATTAAAAACATCTTAAATCCAATTAACTTAAAATTCGCTAGTTTAAAAACCCAAATTTATTTGCAATCACTTGCTCCCATTCACACAGCAACCATACATTCCATTCATCGGTCAGAGGGCAAGTACGTAATAGCCCCAAGTCTGACGACACAAGTGCGTTTTCAGACTCATTATTATTATTATTATTATTATTATTATTATTATTATTATTATTATTATTATATTTTATTTTTATTTATTTTATTTATTCAATTTTTATGCCGCCCTTCTCCTTAGACTCAGGGCGGCTTACAACATGGTAGCAATAGTACTTTTTAACAGAGCCAGCCTATTGCCCCCACAATCCGGCTCCTCATTTGACCCACCTCGGAAGGATGGAAGGCTGAGTCAACCTTGAGCCGGTGATGAGATTTGAATCGCTGACCTACAGATCTACAGTCAGCTTCAGTGGCCTGCAGTACTGCACTCTACCTGCTGCGCCACCCCGGCTTATTATTATTATTATTATTATTGTTGTTGTTGTTGTTGTTGTTGTTGTTGTTATTGTCTTAAAGTTCATGTCTTAAAGTTCTCAAGTGCGTTTTCAGATTTATATTATTATTATTGTTGTTGTTGTTGTTGTTGTTATTTATTAGATTTGTATGCCGCCCCTCTCCGAAGACTCGGGGCTGCTCACTACAACAATAATACAACATACAGAATACAAATTCAATATTAGATAAAAAGCTAAATTTAAAGCCCATAAATATTAAAAAAAACAATTGGGACTGCACAATCACACCATTCTCGTGTATTACAGTCAGAAAAAAAGGTGGGGGGGGGAGAGATAGTTCGCCCCCCCCATGCCTGGCGACATAGATAGGTCTTCAACATCTTGCAGAAGCCGAGGAGGGTGGGGGCAGTACGAATCTCGGGGGGGGGGGGGGGGGGCTGGTTCCAGAGACCGGAGCCCCCCACAGAGAAGGCTCTTCCCCTGGGCCCCACGAAGCGACATTGTCTAGTTCAGTGTTTCCCAACCTTGGCAACTTGAAGATATTTGGACTTCAACTCCCAGCATTCACTGGCTGTGGAATTCTGGGAGTTGAAGTCCAAATATCTTCAAGTTGCCAAGGTTGGGAAACTCTGGTCTAGTTGACGGGATCTGGAGAAGACCAACTCCAAGGGACCTGACCGGTTGCTGGGATTCATGCAGCAGGAGGCGGTCCCGTAGGTAATCTGGTCAGATGCCATGTAGGGCTTTATAGGTCACAACCAGCCGTGGGCGTACCTCCACATCCCTAACACACACACACACACACACACACAAGATTCAGCTCCTGTGTATGCATCGGAAGCGAAATCTCACACGAGGGCGCTGGCACAGGTGAGATTTCTCCAATTTTCGGCCATTTTCCCCCCCCTTCCATGATGCAGAAAACGCTGAAAATCGTGTGCGCGAGATTTCACTTGTGGCACATTCACAGGAGCCCGAATCTTGGGCACATGCCAGTTTCTGGGAGCACACTGGTAGCACCAGAGATGAGGAACATACCCCCCTCCCCGCCTGCTGTGATCCTTCTCCTCACCGCTTTTCCAAACATCCAAAACTTCTCCAAATAAAACAGTGGAGATCCGGCGTTAGGGAGCAGGTGACAAATATGAAAGGAATTTAGAAATCACAGCGCCAGTGGAGAAAAAAAACCCACTGCAAAAGAGATGTTGGCTAATAGACTACAAGGGAAAAGATGCTTTTTCCTCGTAGCCTGGGTGAGCAGTGTGGTCGGGCGGTAGGAAAAGCATGTAGAATGCTTGGCTGCATAGCTAGAGATATAACAAGCAGGAAGAGGGAGATTGTGATCCCGCTGTATAGAGTGCTGGTGAGACCACATTTGGAATACAATGTTCAGTTCTGGAGACCTCAGCTACAAAAAGATATTGACAAAATTGAACGGGTCCAAAGACGGGCTACAAGAATGGTGGAAGGTCTTAAGCATAAAACGTATCAGGAAAGACTTCATGAACTCCATCTGTATAGTCTGGAGGACAGAAGGAAAAGGGGGGACATGATCAAAACATTTAAATATGTTAAAGGGTTAAATAAGGTCCAGGAGGGAAGTGTTTTTAATAGGAAAGTGAACACAAGAACAAGGGGACACAATTTTGAGGTTAGTTGGAGGAAAGATCAAAAGCAACGTGAGAAAATATTATTTTACTGAAAGAGTAGTAGATGCTTGGAACAAACTTCCAGCAGACGTGGTTGGTAAATCCACAATAGCTGAATTTAAACATGCCTGGGATAAACATATATCCATCCTAAGATAAAATACAGGAAATAGTATAAGGGCAGACTAGATGGACCATGAGGTCTTTTTCTGCTGTCAATCTTCTATGTTTCTATGCTCTCAACACTCCCCAGACACATCTGCGGTCCTACCCACAACAGGTTTCCCCACCTTACCTCCCAGGTAAACCATGACAGGTATATTGCACCTTGTGAAGCCCTGGTGGCACATAGAAGCTTAAAGAAAGGAGGAAACGCGCTTTTTACTCAAGTCCGCTTGAGAATGACTTCAGTCGGTTTCACAAGGGTGGGGAAGGAGAAAAGGCCGTGCCGTGCCAGCGGAGGAGGAAGATTTCCGGTCACAATTCAAAGTGTTGGTCATGACCTTTAAAGCCCTTCATGGCACTGGACCAGAATATCTCCGAGACCGCCTCCTGCCGCACGAATCCCAGTGACCGATTTAGTCCCACAGAGTGGGCCTTCTCCGGGTCCCGTCAACTAAACAATGTCGGTTGGCGGGCCCCAGGGGAAGAGCCTTCTCTGTGGCGGCACCGGCCCTCTGGAACCAACTCCCCCCAGAGATTAGAACTGCCCCTACTCTTCCTGCCTCCCGTAAACTCCTTAAAACCCACCTTTGCCGTCAGGCATGGGGGAATTGAAACACCTCCCCCGGGCATGTTCAATTTATACATGGTATGCTTGTGTGTGTGTCTGTTAGTATATGGGGTTCTTTTAAATCTTTAAATATTTTAAAGTTATTTGGATTATTTATGATTTGTTCTATCTTGTTGTGAGCCGCCCCGAGTCTTCGGAGAGGGGCGGCATACAAATCTAAATAATAAATAAATAAATAAATAAATAAAATAAAGACTAGGGTGGCAAAGCCTGGCAGTGGCAGACTAAACAATGTCGTCTGGCGGGACCCAGGGGAAGAGACTTCTCTGTGGTGGCTCCGACCTCTGGAACTAGCTCCCCCCTGAGATTAGGATTGCCCCCACCCTCCTTGCCTTTCGTAAACTCCTTAAAACCCACCTCTGCCATCAGGCATGGGGGAACTGAAGCATCTCCCCCTTGCCCATGTTGTTCTGGTGTTTGATTGATTGTGTGCTTGTTTTTTATATATATTGGGGTTGTTTTTATGAATTTTTTAGCCTAAAATTGTAACTGGATTGGTGGGTATTGGATTTGTCACTAGGTACTGTTTTGCCATTGTTGTGAGCCGCCCCGAGTCTGCGGAGAGGTGCGGCATATAAATCCAATAAATCTAATCTAATCAGTGACATGTCAACCCCACAATGGGAGTAGGGCAGTGGGGGGTTGCGACTGGTTGGGACCGGTTGTTTAGAACCAGCAGGGACGACTGGCGGTCCACGTTCTGAACCGGTCCTGCCAGCTGCCATGGCCTAGAAGTGGAGCTCTGGCCTTGCAGTCAGGAGGTTGTGAGTTCAATCCTAGGTAGAGGCAAATATAGAAACCTATATAAAACGTATCAGGAAAGACATCATGAACTCAGTCTGTATAGTCTGGAGGACAGAAGGGAAAGGGGGGACATGATCGAAACATTTAAATATGTTAAATGGTTAAATAAGGTTCAGGAGGGAAGTGTTTTTATTAGGAAAGTGAACCCAAGAACAAGGGGGCACAATCTCAGGTTAGTTGGGGGAAAGAGCAGAAGCAACGTGAGAAAATATTATTTTACGGAAAGAGTAGTAGATGCTTGGAACAAACTTCCAGACTTTCTATATCACGGTTTTTCCTGCCCGATGATATCACACGTCATCACCAAATTAATAATTTTTGCAAATAAATAACCAAAAAAAAAATATTGTCAATAAATAATTATGTTTATAAATATCAGGATCACTAAGTGTCTTATTCAATGGTGAGTACCAGTAATAATGGTGAGTAAATGGTTGTTAAGGGAATGGGAAATGGTAACTTAGGGATTTAAAGTGTTAAGGGATGGCTTGTGATACTGTCCATAGCCAAAAATGGTATATTTACTTCCGCATCTCTACTTCACGGAAATTCGACTTTCGCGGGCGGTCTCGGAACGCATCCCCCGCGAAAATCGAGGGAACACTGTACACCTACTACATACAAATCCAATTAAATAAATAAACAAACAAACAAACAAATAAATAAATACTACCCCTGTGCACCATAAAGTCGTACAATTCTAAAGTGTCTGCTATGCTGCAAACACTCCTCATTCCCTTCTTTCATTCTTCCCTATCCCAGGGGTAGGCAAAGTCGGCGCTTCTATGACATGTGGACTTCAACTCCCAGAATTCCTGAGCTAGTATGATTGGCTCAGGAATTCTGGGAGTTGAAGTCCATAAGTCATAGAAGAGCAAACTTTGCCTGCCCCTGCCCTATCTCTTTCCGTATTTCCCTCTTTATCCCTTTTGTGTTTTTTCTTTCATTTTCTTACTCCATATTATTTATACTTTTCATCCTATTTTGATGACCAAATATACAGTGGGGGGGGGAGTATTGAGTCAGACACCAATTGTGCAAGTTCTCCCACTTAAAAAGATGAGAGGCCTGTAATTGACATCATAGGTTGACCTCAACCACGAGAGACAACATGAGAAAACGTATCCAGAAAATCACATTTTTAACGAATTTATTTCCAAATTATGGTAGAAAAATAAATATTTGGTCAATAACAAAAGTTCATATCAATACTTTGTTATATATCCTTTGTTGGCAATAACAGAGGTCAAACATTTTCTGTAAGTCCTCACAAGGTTGCACAATTGGTGTCTGACGAAATACAGTGATACCTCGTCTTACGAACTTAATTGGTTTGTAAGGTGAAAAGTTTGTAAGATGAAACAATGTTTCCCATAGGAATCAATGGAAAAGCGATTAATGCGTGCAAGCCCAAAACTCACCCCTTTCGCCAGCCAAAGCGCCCATTTTTGCGGTGCTGGGATTTCCCTGAGGCTCCCCTCCATGGGAAACCCCACCTCTGGACTTCCATGTTTTTGTGATGCTGCAGGGGAATTCCAGCAGGGGAATCCCAGCAGCACAAAAACGGGTGCTTCGCTAGCAACGGAAGTCCGAGGGTGGGGTTTCCCAGCGAGGGGAGCCTCAGCGAAATTGCAGCATCGCAAAAACACAGAAGTCCTCGAAACCCCACCTCCGGACTTCCATGTTTTTGTGATGCTGGGATTTTGCTGAGGCTCCCCTTGCTGGGAAACCCCACCTCCAGAATTCCGTTGCCAGCGAAGCACCCGTTTTTGCGCTGCTGAGATTCCCCTGCAGCATCGCAAAAACATGGAAGTCTGGAGGTGGGGTTTCCCATGGAGGGGAGCCTCAGGGGAATCCCAGCAGCGCAAAAATGGGCACTTCACTGGCAACAGAAGTCCAGAGGCGGGGCAGCCCAGTGACGGCGGCTTGGGTTTGTAAGGTAAAAATAGTTTGGCAGAAGAGGCAAAAAAATCTTAAACCCTGGGTTTGTATCTTGAAAAGTTTGTATGACGAGGGGCTTGTAAGACAACGTATCACTGTACTTTTTTCTCCCACTGTACACATTTGTTATTATGATTTGTCAATCATACAACATGCTATGTATTTTGTTACTTTTCTGTTATGTTTGTCTCTCCCCTTTTTTAAAATGTTAATATATAACAAACATTATTTTTATAAGAAAAAAATTAAAAAAACAAAAGAACAAAAAATAGCGGTAGAATTATTTCTTGCATTGACATAAGCCTGCGAGGGAGCACGATGGGGCAAGGGAGCAGACATGCCACATAATGAAAAAGACAACTCCCTTCACATATTTGTGTACCACATCACAGCCCACGCACAAAAAAGGCTCTCTCTGCCGGCAGCATGAACATCACAATGCCTGCTTTGTTGTTCTAATGGGGTTCGGGTTAGTTGCACACACCTTTCGCTTGCATCCCTCACAATCCTGGGGTATTGTTGCCCTTGGGTGGCTTTGTTTTAAAAATATGTCAAGTGTAAAGGATTTATTTATTTATTGGATTTATATGCCGCCGGCCCTCTCCGAGGACACGGGGTGGCTTACAACATACAAAAAGAAACAATAAAACACAGTTTTATTGTGATTTATTATAAAAATCAGATTCTTTTTTGTCTTGAATTTCCATAGTAATTTTGGTCATCTCGACACATTCCATAATTTTAGTAATAACTGTTAGGGTGGAGGGGATTATTCCCTGCTTTCAGGTTTGAGCATATGTGATTATGGCAGCTCCTAGAATCTGTAACATAATGTCGTTTGGGGGGGCCCGAGGGGAAGAGCCTTCTCTGTGGCGGCCCCGGCCCTCTGGAATCAACTCCCCCAGAGATTAGAACGGCCCCCACCCTCCTTGTCTTTCGCAAATTACTCAAGACCCACCTTTGTCGCCAGGCATGGGGGAGTTAGGATATTCCTTCCCCTAGGCAATTACAAGTTATGTATGGTATGTTTGTGTGTATGTTTGGTTTTTATAATAAGGGTTTTTAGTTGTTTTATTAAATTGGATTGTTACATGTTGTTTTCTGTCATTGTTGTTAGCCGCCCCGAGTCTGCGGAGAGGGGCGGCATACAAATTCAATTAATAATAATAATAATAATAATAATAATAATAATAATAATAATAATAATATTTTTCTGGACGTGTGAATTTTTGTCTAAATATCCCTAGTAGGAATAACTCCGGTTTGAGTTTTACATCAATCGATATGACTTGGTCCATTAGAACTTTAATATCCTTCCAGAATTTTTTAGCATAGGTGATCATTTCCACCATAAGTGACAATATGTCCCTGGTTTTGCTTTACATTTCCAACATTTGGATGATAAATTCGGAAACATTTTAGATAACCTTATTGTGATTTATTGAGTGAATGTTAATGAATAGAATAGAATAGAACAGAATAGAATTTTATTGGCCAAGTGTGATTGGACACACAAGGAATTTGTCTTTGGTGCAGATGTTCTCAGCGTACATAAAAGAAAAAGATACATTTGTCAAGAATCATGTGATACAACACTTAATGATTGCCACAGGGGTCAAATAAGCAATGAAGAAACAATCGATATTAATAAAAAATTTAGGATACAAGCAACAAGTTACAGTCATACAGTCGTAAGTGGGAGGAAAAGGATGATAGGAATGATGAGCAAAACTAGTAGAAATAGAAGTGCAGATTTAGTAAAAACTCTGACAGTGGTGAGGGAATTATTTGTTTAGTAGAGTGATGGCGTTCGGGAAAAAATGTTCTGAAAGTTTTAAAGTTTGAATTTTTAAAGATTTTTTATTATATTAATTAGATCAATTGTATTATTATGTCCTTTATATATGCTATGAGCCGCCCCAAGTCCTCAGAGAGCGGCGGCTTACAAATCTATTTGTAAGCGGCGGCTTACAAAACTATTATTTTACTGAAAGAGTAGTAGATGCTTGGAACAAACTTCCAGCAGATGTGGTTGGTAAATCCACACGAACGGTCCTGTCGACCAGAGAATGTCGTCTGGTGGGGCCTAGGGAAAGAGCCTTCTCTGTGGCAGCCGCGACCCTCTGCAATCAGCTCCCCTCGGAGATTCGCACTGCCCCCACCTCCCTTGCCTTTCGCAAGAGCCTCAAGACACATCTATGTCGCCAGGCATGGGACAGTTACCCATGCCCCCCTTTTCTGACCATTAAATGTTATGTGTGGATGTGATTGAGATATTGATTGCTTTTTAATGTAATTGGATTTTACCTTATAGTTTTTAATTATTAGATTTGTACACATATTGTTTTTGTATTGTGTTCTCTGAGTTGCCCCGAGTCTTCGGAGAGGGGTGGCATACAAGTCTAAATAATAATAATAATAATAATAATAATAATAATAATAATAATAATAATAATTAAAAAAAAAAAAACCATACTCAGCTGCTGCAAAAAGATTGCACAGACTGACTACAAGCATAGACATGATGCTGTGGCACAGACGATCCACTGGAACTTGTGCCGGAACTACCATTTACCAGTGGCAAAGAACTGGTGGGATCATAAGCCCGAAAAAGTGGTCGAAAATGAGCAAGCAAAACTACTGTGGGACTTCCGACTGACCGAATTCTAAAGCATAACACACCATACATCCTGATTGTGGAGAAAAAGAAAGTATGGATCATCGACATCGCAATCCCAGGAGACAGCAGAATTGAGGAGAAGCAGCTAGAGAAATTAGTGAAATACGAAGATCTAAAAATCGAGCTGCAACGACTCTGGCATAAGCCAGTGAAAGTGGTCCCAGTGGTACTTGGCATGTTGGATGCAAGGATCTCAGCGGACATTTGAAAACCATCGGAATTGACAAAATCTCCATCTGTCAATTGCAAAAGGCTGCTTTACTGGGATCGGCAAACATAATTCTCCGCTACATCACGCAGTCCTAGGTGCTTGGGAAGTGCCCGACTGGTGATGAAATACGAAATCCAGCATAGTGATCTCGTTTGCTGTGTTGTATTGACATAATAATAATAATTATTATTATTATTATTATTATTCAACAAAACAACAATGATAATAATAATAATGATAATAATAATAATGATAATAATAATGATAATAATAATAATAATGATGATGATAATAATAATAATAATAATAATAATAATAATAATAATAAATAATCAGGACAGTTAAATGCTTAATGAAGTCCTGCATTTGTACAATGGGCTAAGCTCGGTTAGTTTTATCCTGATCATTAAAAAGGGTAGTAATTTGCTTGGCTGAGTGTTTGCTTAACCTGCATGATTCAGAATATTGCCAGGAAATGGATTAAAACTCAATAATAAGATTGAGGGCGTTACACCAATGTAGCCATCAGTCAGTCTAATTTAGGGCTTATATTATCATTTTCTTATGTTTCCTGCCTCAGAATAGCGGGAGATCTCCCTGTTTGCAGCAATCTTACATTTTTCTCACTGAAGCGAAACTACCGTGTTTCTCCAAAAATAAGACCCTGTTTTGTGTTTTTTTTTACCCTAAAATAAGCACTTGGCCTTATTGCCATGAACTCAGAAGCCTGATTGGGCTTATTATAATGAGGGAAGGTCTTATTTTAGGGAAAACAGGGTAAGGATATAAAAAAACGGGGGGATGAGGCGGTCAAGTCCTTTGTCAACAAGTGGTTGCAGATAGCAATCATGGGCTTCCCTAAAATATTTACTGACCCCTCACATCCTGGACACAAATTGTTTCAACTCCTACCCTCAAAACGTCGCTACAGAGCACTGCACACCAAGACAACTAGACACAAGAACAGTTTTTTCCCTGAACGCCATCACTCTACTAAACAAATAATTCCCTCAACACTGTCAGACTTTCTACTAAATCTGCACTTCTATTCTACTAGTTTTTCTCATCATTCCTATCACCCATTTCCTCCCATGTTGACTGTATGACTGTAACTTGTTGCATATATCCTAAGATTTTTATTAATATCGCTTCTTCATTGCTTATTTGACCCCTATGACAATCATTAAGTGTTGTACCACATGATTCTTGACAAATGTATATTTTATTTTATGTACGTTGAGAGCATATGCACCAAGACAAATTCCTTGTGTGTCCAATCACACTTGGCCAATAAAAATTCTATTCTATTCTATTCTATTCTATGTCCATGTTACTCCAACACTCTGCAGTCTGCATTGGTTGCCGATCAGTTTCCGGTCACAATTCAAAGTGTTGGTTATGACCTATAAAGCCCTTCATGGCACCGGACCAGGATATCTGCGAGACCGCCTTCTGCCGCACGAATCCTAGCATCCCAGCGGCCGGTTAGGTCCCACAGAGTTGGTCTTCTCCGGGTCCCGTCGACTAAACAATGTCATCTGGTGGGACCCAGGGGAAGATCCTTCTCTGTGGCGGCTCCGACCCTCTGGAACGAACTCCCCCCAGAGATTAGGACTGCCCCCACCCTCCTTGCCTTTCGTAAACTCCTTAAAACCCACCTCTGTCGTCAGGCTTGGGGGAACTGAGACATCTCCCCATTGCCTATGTAGTTTTGTGCATGATATGACTGTGTGTATGTATTTTATCTATTGGTTTTTTTTTCTTTCTAGACTTTTTAATGTTAAATTGTTATTTTAGATTTTAATTATTAGATTTGTTACCATGTATTGTTTTTATCACTGTTGTGAGCCGCCCCGAGTCTGCGGACAGAGGCAGCATACAAATCTAATAAATAATAATAATAATAATAGCCTTTAGACTTACATATCGCTTCACAGTGCTTTACAGCCCTCTCTAAGCGGTTTACAGAGTCAGCCTATTGCCCCCAACAATCTGGGTCCTTATTTTACCCACCTCTTAAGGATGGGAGGCTGAGTCCACTTTGATGTTAGGCCCAAGCCATCGTTTTGAATTAGAGACTTTGGCCTGCCACAAGTAGAATAGCACGGTGGGAATTGATACTAGCCACAACAAATTCTTTCCAGAAGATTCATGTCCACATATGTGGGTGGGGTCCGCCCATCCACGACGAATCTTTGGGGTGAGCTGATTCCAGAGGGCTGAGGCCCCCACAGAGAAGGCTCTTCCCCTAAGCCCCACGAGACGACATTGTCTAGCTGTCGGGACCTGGAGAAGGCCGACTCTGTGGGACCTGACCAGTCGCTGGGACTCATGCGGCAGAAGGCGGTCATGTAGGTAACAACAATATAACAACTGTAGGGGAAAACGAGGTTGTAAAATGGAGTATTTATTTATTTATTTGATTGATGGATTGATGGATTATTTTTTATGCCACCCTTCTCCTTGGATTCGTGGCGGCTTACAACATGTTAGCAATAGCAATTTTTAACACAGCCAGCCTATTGCCCCCCACAATCCAGGTCCCCATTTTAGCTGCCTTGGAAGGATGGAAGGCTGAGTCAACCTTGACCTGTTGATGAGATTTGAACCACTGACCTGCAGATCTAGCAGTCAGCTTTAGTGGCCTGCAGTACTGCACTCTACCCACTGCGCCACCTCGGCTCAACTTAACAATTGCCTCACTCGGCAACAGAAATTTTGGTCTCAGTTTTGGTTGTTAAGCTGAGGGCTACCACTAAAAATGAATGTTGGTTTCGTGCAGTGACCGGGCTCTACATCAAACCGTCGTTTTGAAGAAATTCAAACTGTGAGGATTTGGCATGTTTTTCCCACTTCTCTAATCACTTTGCACCAGAGATGGGTTCTTCCTGGTTTGGACTGGATTGCCCAAACTGGTAGCAACCTGCTAGTAAGGTCACGGTCGGTGTTGGTCCGTGGGCACCATCTTTTTTGGGGAATTTTTATTTGAAATATAATGTTTTTTAAAAATTATAATTTTTTTCACTGTTTGGATGGCTTCTCCTAGTCATTTGCTTCGAAATATGCCGTCCCGCCTGCCTCCGGGTTAATACTGACCTTTATTTATTTACCCAAAGCACAGCTGATCAGCTCCTCAGCTGTGTATCGGGCTGAATCCACCTTCTGAGCATGCATGGAAGCAAAATTGCATGAGGAGATGCGCGCATGCAACGTCACAATGTGAATCAGTGGCAGGCGGGAGTTGGGCCTGCACATGCCTGTTGGCACGAGATTTAGCTTCTGTGCATGCATAGCAAGAGAAATCTTGTGCACGAGAGAGCTGTTGCCAATTTTTGGCAATTTCTTTCCTTCCGCGCGTGCGCAGAAACAAAAAAATTGATGACATCTCATGCGCAAGAGCATCCTTGCATGGGATTTCGCTTGCTCACATGCGCAGAAGCCAAATCTCGCACGTGTATGCGTCAGATGCGTGGAAATGCGTGTGCATCTCAATTCCGCTGCCGGAACCCAGATCCCAGCAGTACTGACTGCAACCCATTACTGATCCACCCCTTTCTCTGCACAATCATTTGCAACAAAGTAGAACTATTCACAGCAATGGTCGCTCATTATTGATAAAATTACATTATTATTATTATTATTATTATTATTATTATTATTATTATTATTATTATTATTATGTCAGTACAACACAGCAAATGAGATCATTATGCTGGATTTCGTATTTCATCACCAGTCGGGCGCTTCCCAAGAACCTAGGACTGCGTGATGTAGCGGCGAATTATGTTTGCCGATCCCAGTAAAGGGGCCTTTTGCAATTGACAGATGGAGATTTTGTCAATTCCAATGGTTTTCAAATGTCCGCTGAGATCCTTTGGTACTGCGCCAGCGCGCCAAGTACCACTGGGACCACTTTCACTGGCTTATGCCAGAGTTGTTGCAGCTTGATTTTTAAATCTTCGTATTTCACTAATTTCTCTAGCTGCTTCTCCTCAATTCTATTGTCTCCTGGGATTGCGATGTCGATGATCCATACTTTCTTTTTCTCCACGATCAGGATGTCTGGTGTGTTATGCTTCAGAATTCGGTCAGTCGGAAGTCCCACAGTAGTTTTGCTTGCTCATTTTCTACCACTTTTTTGGGCTTATGATCCCACCAGTTCTTTGCCACTGGTAAATGGTAGTTCCGGCACAAGTTGCAATGGATCATCTCTGCCACAGCATCATGTCTATTCTTGTAGTCAGTCTGTGCAATCTTTTTGCAGCAGCTGAGTATGTGATCGATTGTTTTGTCTGTTTCTTTACAGAATCTGCACTTTGGATCGTCTGTTGATTTTTCAATTCTGGCTTTGACAGCATTTGTTCTAATGGCCTGTTCTTGTGTCGCCAGTATTAGTCCTTCTGTCTCCTTTTTGAGTGTTCCACTTGTAAGCCATGACCAGGTCTTTTCTTTATATAATGATGATGATGATGATGATGATGTTGATGATGATGATGATAATAATAATAATAATAATAATAATAATAATAATAATAATCTTGTATGCTGCCCTTCTCTGAAGACTTGTGGCGGCTCACAGAGTTTAACCAGATGTCAGGATTCATTCCTAAGCACAGAGATTTGATTTGCTCACCCGACAGGCTAAAATGTGTTTGCCTATTTTGTCTTTCTAACCATTCTGAGAGATGTTGGCCTTGAAGGGTGTTCACTAGGCTGATGTTTATCAAAGAGTGGATCACACCTTTAACTGATTTCTTTTGCCAAGAAACTTACAGGGAGGGGCTGAACTTTACCCACTTTGACCTGGTAGAGGTTGGATTTTATTGTTTATTCATTTTGGCACCGAGGGACAAATTTTAAACCAGTGCCACCACATCTGAAGGTAAATGCCATCTTATTTAATTTTAAGGGCTTTGGTTTCAGGCCAGCTGGCTTGGTGAGAAATACTCTCTTTGAATAAAGTTTTTTAAAAGCCTGAACCAGGGGATAAAATAATGTGCTGGCTAAGGATGCTAGCCAGATGAATACCTTATATTGTTCTGTCGGGCTCTCTGGTACACTCCTCCCAAAAATTCACAGGTACAAATTTCAGACACACACACCTTTGAAAATTCAAAACGATGTTCTTTATAATGAAAATTTACTTAAACTAAGCCCTCTTTTGGTATAGCAAAGAGCACTGGTCTCCAAACAAACTGGTAATTTGTACAAGTCCCTTATCAGTTCTGTGATACTTAGCTTGCAGCTGTGAGGCAATTCACAATCCTTCTTCTTTCACAAAGTGAAACACATTTTGCTCTGGTTTAGTTTCAAAGTGGGGAAAAATCAGCACACAAAAGGTCAAAGTCAGTAAAGCAGGCACGAAACACAAGGATCAGATAATCCTCCACAATGGCCAAACCCAGAGGCTGCTATTTATAGCAGCCTCACTAATTACCACAGCCCCATCCAACCACAGGTGGCCTCATTTTCTTTGATAATAATCTCTCAGTTGTTGCTGCCTATGCATCGCTCTCCGCATGCCTGGCTGTATCATTAACTCTTGTTCTGAATCCAAGGAGGAGCTAGATAATTGATCTCCTTCTGAGCTGTCTGCCACACTCTCCTCTTTCCTGTCACTCATGTCTTCTTTGTCAGAGGAGCCTTCATCAGCAGATTCCACCGGGGGCAAAACAGGCCTGCTGCATGTGGATGTCTCCCCCACATCCACAGTCCTTGGGGCAGGAGCTGGGCCAGACCAACCACAACATATATAAGCAGATTTTCCCCCATATTTTCCTCCCCAAAAACTAAGGTGCGTCTTACAGTCCGGTACGTCTTATACTCAAAAAAGTACAGTAAATAGTTTGGAATTAGAAATTTATTTTTCGGATTTTATATGACTGACTAATGAGATACTGTTTTATTGTAGTATGAATAGAAGGTATTTTGTAATGAGTTGAAAAAGTTTGTACAAAGGGGGAAAAAATAAAGTATACCCCCCCAAAAAAATTGTGGTTCTTAACTCAAGGACTACCCTTCATAAGAGGGACTGTAAAAGAAGGATGAAAAACTGTCACAGTCTATGTAATTAACCAAATATAAAGAGCAATTGCCTGGTGAAAAACGTTGAATGGAAATATGGAGATCTAAGATTATCTATACCAGTGTTTCCCAACCTTGGCAATTTGAAGATATCTGGACTTCAACTCCCAGAATTCCCCAGCCAGCATTCGCTGGCTGGGGAATTCTGGGAGTTGAAGTCCAGATATCTTCAAGTTGCCAAGGTTGGGAAACACTGATCTATACTAATGAAGATTATTCTTCTTCAAAGAAAAAACAATATTTAGCTATTATTTTAAATATGCAATAGAATGCATACATAGTTAGAATGCTTATACAGATTTGCCTCATATTCGCCCAATTTTCTTTTTAAACGTTTATGTTTTGTATTGTACGTTCAGGGGCGGGTAGCAGGCAGGACGGGGTGGAACACAGTTCCACTGAGGGAATTGAAGATGTGTACACAGCTCCAGCTGATCGGCAGCTGTCACTTCCTGGATTACTGGTCTTGGCTCAGCTCTCCATTTTTTCTCTGCTGCTGCTGCTGCTGCCACTGCTGCGTCTGTGCTCCTTGCTTTTCTCCTCTTTCCTCCTTCCTGGCCTCGGACGAACTTCCCTCTCTCCTGCCCGGCTCCCCTCCAGCCTCACGTGGCCACCTCCCACCTGAGGTGCAAGAAGAAGGCGTGGGTGGAAGCGGCGCTGGCAGCATTTATGCTTCTGGCAGCACCCGTTCGCCTAGCTACCCAGCATGAGGCAGGGGGCGACCCAGGAAGGAGAGCGCGGGAAACGCGAAGCAAATTGTCACCCCAGTGAGCGACACTGATGAGGTTGTAAGTCAAGGACTTAACAGTTTACTTGAACGATATTGATCGTTCAAGCCACTTCCACCTGGTCACATGGCCAGCAAGCCACTCCTACCCATTCACATGACCATTAAGCCACGGTCACAAAATAAGCCACACCCACAGTGCGGCAGTAAAAATGTTGGCTGCCCATCACGGTGTACGTTGTGTGTGTATATGTATTTGATGAATCCGCATACAGACGGGAGGTTGAACAACTATCCTTGTGGTGTGACCAGAACAATCTAGAACTGAACACACTCAAAACCGTAGAAATGGTGGTAGACTTTAGGAGAAACCCTTCCACCCTTCCATCCTCACAATACTAGACAACACAGTAGAGACCTTCAAATTCCTAGGTTCTATGATATCTCAAGACCTAAAATGGTCACCTAACATCAAAAACATCATCAAAAAAGTACAACACAGAATGTTCTTTCTGTGCCAGCTCAGGAAGCTCAAACTGCCCAAGGAGCTGCTGATTCAGTTCTACAGAGGAATCATTGAGTCTGTCATTTGCAGCTCTATAACTGTCTGGTTTGGTGCTGCAACCCAACAAGACCGACACAGAATCAGAACTGCAGAAAAAACAATTGCTGCCAACCTGCCTTCCATTGAAGACCTGTATACTGCACGAGTCAAAAAGAGGGCGGGGAAAATATTTACTGACCCCTCGCATCGTGGACACAAACTGTTTCAACTCCTACCCTCAAAACGTTGCTACAAAGCACTGCACACCAAGACAACTAGACACAAGAACAGTTTTCCCCCGAATGCCATCACTCTACTAAACAAGTAATTCCTTCAACACTGTCAGACTTTTTACTAAATCTGCACTTCTATTTCTACTAGTTTTTCTCATCATTCCTATCACCCATCTCTTCCCACTTAGCACTGTATGATTGTAACTAGTTGCTTGTATCCTAAAATTTTTATTAATATTGATTGTTTCTTCTTTGCTTATTTGGCCCCTATGACAATCATTAAGTGTTGTACCACATGATAGTTATTTATTTATTTTTATTTATTTATTTATTTTTTCCAATACATAATACACATTGAAGAGAAAGATATGTAATAATATAAGTAAAGAAAAGAATAGAAGAAAAGATATAAAAGTATAGGTGAACATATTTGAAAGGAAGAAAAGATAAATGAGATAAGGAGAGACAATTAGACAGGGGACGGAAGGCACACTGGTGCACTTATGCACGCCCCTTACTGACCTCTAAGGAACCTGGAGAGGTCAATCGTGGATAGTCTAAGGGAAAAATGTTGGGGGTTAGGGGCTGACACTACTGAGTCAGGTAATGAGTTCCACGCTTTGACAACTCGGTTGCTGAAGTCATATTTTTTACAGTCAAGTTTGGAGCGGTTAATATTAAGTTTGAATCTGTTGCGTGCTCTTGTGTTGTTGTGATTGAAGCTGAAATAGTCATTGACAGGTAGAACGTTGCAGCATATGATCTTGTGGGCAATACTTAGATCGTGTTTTAGGCGTAAGACAAAATACAGAAAATAGTATAAGGGCAGATTAGATTGGATCATGAGGTCTTTTTCTGCTGTCAGTCTTCTATGTTTCTAAGTTTCTAAAGTTGTATTTTTTACAGTCATGTTTGGAGCAGTTAATATTAAGCTTGTATCTGTTGTGTGCTCTTGTGTTGTTGTGATTGAAGCTGAAATAGTCATTGACAGGTAGAACGTTGCAGCATATGATCTTGTGGGCAATACTTAGATCGTGTTTTAGGCGTCGTAGTTCTAAGCTTTCTAGACCAAGGATTGATAGTCTATTTTCGTAGGGTATTCTGTTTCGAGTGGAGGAGTGAAGGGCTCTTCTGGTGAAGTATCTTTGGACATTTTCAAGGGTGTTGATGTCCGAGATGTGGTATGGGTTCCAGACAGATGAGCTGTATTCAAGGATGGGTCTGGCAAAAGTTTTGTAGGCTCTGGTGAGTAGCATGAGATTGCCAGAGCAGAAGCTGCGTAGGATCAGGTTAACAACTCTAGAAGCCTTTTTGGCGATATTGTTGCAGTGGGCTTTGGCACTTAGATCATTTGATATTAGTATTCCAAGGTCTTTTACTGACTGGGGGTTGGCTGTGAGATTTTGTTTATTCAGTTTATATATTGTTGACAAATGTCTCTCTTTCTTTTATGTACGCAGAGAGCATATGCACCAAGACAAATTCCTTGTGTGTCCAATCACACTTGGCCAATAATATTCTATTCTATTCTATTTAAATAAAATTTATTTTTTATTTTTTTTTAAAAGTAAAAGAAGGATGAAAAACTTAAACCAACTTTCCACCTGAAGTTCTCTCCACGGCTAGAACTATTCTCTCGACATATCAGCAGCCCTGGTTCAGTTATGACTAATGATGTTTCCACCGTGCCAATGAGTTGGGTGAGGTTTGACATTAATTGCAGAAGCTGAGCATGCTTGGATAGACACACACAGGGCACAGAGAATGTTTTGAAAGGCTTAGGTCTCTCCCATCTCTCCCCGAGAATAATCCCACACCCATTTCACTATCAGCAGCTACTCCGGCTCCTGGGTTTCTAAGGAGTGTCTGGGTATATTAAATCAGCAAAAGTTCAGAGCAACCCATATGGCAGATAAGGTATATTTGGGCAGCGTCCAGCAAATGCCGTCCACCCTCTGCTTTGTAAATTGCAGAGCAGAAATGTTCCTGCCCCTGCAGCCATTGTGCGAGATCCTCCCTTCCTTCGGCAGCTGGCTGCATTCCTACACGACAGCCCCCCCCCCACCTCCCAGATTTATGAGAACGGTGTGAGAAGCGAAGAAATCCCCCCACTCCTCTGTGAAGGGATTCACGGCTGGATAGAGCGGGTTTGACCATTCAGGGTGAGAGTTTGCCGGCTGAATGAGATATGAGTTTCTCTAAAGCAGAGGTCTCCAACCCCCCCCCTCTCTTTTTCTCTATCTATCTATCTGTCTGTCTGTCTGTCTGTCTGTCTGTCTGTCTGTCTATCTATCTACAGTATCTATCTATCTATATCTATCTATCTATCTATCTATCTATCTACCTATCTATCTATCTATCTACACTATCTATCTACTCTATCTATCTACCTACCTACCTACCTACCTACCTACGTGTGTGTATCTACACTATCTATCTACAGTATCTATCTATCTACACAGTATTTATCTACAGTATCTATCTATCTATCTATCTATCTATCTATCTATCTATCTATCTATCTATCTATCTATCTATCTATCTATCTATCTATCTATCTACTCTATCTACCTACCTACCTACCTACGTATCTACACTATCTATCTACAGTATCTATCTATCTACACAGTATCTATCTACAGTATCTATCTATCTATCTATCTATCTATCTATCTATCTATCTATCTATCTATCTATCTATCTACCTACCTACGTATCTACACTATCTATCTACAGTATCTATCTATCTATCTATCTATCTATCTATCTATCTATCTATCTATCTATCTATCTATCTATCTACGTATCTACACTATCTATCTACAGTATCTATCTATCTACACAGTATTTATCTACAGTATCTATCTATCTATCTATCTATCTATCTATCTACCTACCTACCTACGTATCTACACTATCTATCTACAGTATCTATCTATCTACACAGTATTTATCTACAGTATCTATCTATCTATCTATCTATCTATCTATCTATCTATCTATCTATCTATCTATCTACACTATCTATCTACTCTATCTACCTACCTACCTACCTACCTACCTACGTGTGTGTATCTACACTATCTATCTACAGTATCTATCTATCTACACAGTATTTATCTACAGTATCTATCTATCTATCTATCTATCTATCTATCTATCTATCTATCTATCTATCTATCTACTCTATCTACCTACCTACCTACCTACGTATCTACACTATCTATCTACAGTATCTATCTATCTACACAGTATTTATCTACAGTATCTATCTATCTATCTATCTATCTATCTATCTATCTATCTATCTATCTATCATCTATCTATCTATCTATCTACACTATCTATCTACTCTATCTATCTACCTACCTACCTACCTACGTGTGTGTATCTACACTATCTATCTACAGTATCTATCTATCTACACAGTATTTATCTACAGTATCTATCTATCTATCTATCTATCTATCTATCTATCTACGTATCTACACTATCTATCTACAGTATCTATCTATCTATCTATCTATCTATCTATCTATCTATCTATCTATCTACGTATCTACACTATCTATCTACAGTATCTATCTATCTACACAGTATTTATCTACAGTATCTATCTATCTATCTATCTATCTATCTATCTATCTATCTATCTACCTACCTACCTACCTACCTACCTACGTATCTACACTATCTATCTACAGTATCTATCTATCTATCTATCTATCTATCTATCTATCTATCTATCTATCTACAGTATCTATCTATCTATCTATCTATCTATCTATCTATCTATCTACGTATCTACACTATCTATCTACAGTATCTATCTATCTACACAGTATTTATCTACAGTATCTATCTATCTATCTATCTATCTATCTATCTATCTATCTATCTATGTATCTACACTATCAATCTACAGTATCTATCTATCTACAGTATCTATCTATCTATCTATCTATCTATCTATCTATCTATCTATCTATCTATCTATCTATCTATCTATCTAGTCAAGTAAATATTGGTATATATTGTACATAGATATAACTCTGTTTACAGTATATAGAAACATAGAAACATGGAAGATTAACGGCAGAAAAAGACCTCATGGACCATCTAGTCTGCCCTTATACTATTTCCTGTATTTTTTCTTAGGATGGATAACTAACCTCAGATTGTGCCCCCTTGTTCTTGTGTTCACTTTCCTATTAAAAGCGCTTCCCTGCTGAACCTTATTTAGCCCTTTGACATACAGTATTTTAATGTTTCGATAATGTCCCCCCTTTCCCTTCTGTCCTGCAGACTTTATAGATTGAGTTCATTAAGTCTTTCCTGATTGGTTTGATGCTGAAGACCTTCCACCATTTTTGTAGCCCGTCTTTGGACCCGTTCAATTTTATTCATATCTTTTTGCAGATGAGGTCTCCAGAACTGGACACAGTATTCCAGTACTCTATATAGCGGGATCACAATCTCCCTCTTCCTGCTTGTCATACCTCTAGTTTTGCAGCCAAGCATTCTACTTGCTTTTCCTACCGCCTGACTGCACTGTTCACCCATTTTGAGACTGTCAGAAAACACAACCCCTAAATCCTTCTCTTCTGAAGTTTTTGCTAACACAGAACTGCCAATGCAATACAGTGGTACCTCTACTTAAGAACTTAATTCATTCCGTGGTCAGGTTCTTAAGTAGAAAAGTTTGTAAGTAGAAGCAATTTTTCCCATAGGAATCAATGCAAAAGCAAATAATGCGTGCAAACCCATTAGGAAAGAAATAAAAGCTTGGAATTTGGGAGGAAGAAGAGGAGGACAGTTGCTGCTGAAGGAAGAAGGTGAGGTGAGGGGAATAAAAAAAAATCCAAAACTTTAAGGGTTAAAAAAAAAAGAGGGACTCTGAGGTGGCGAGGAAGAGCACATCCCTCCCACACACCAAAAGGCTCCTCTGGCAGCCCAGAAAAGCCCGAGATGGCCGGGATTAAAGGGGGAATGGCAGGAAACTGTCTGGACCTTCGTACCACTCTCAAATTTCCTGGGAATTTTTTCCGGGCTCGGGTTCTTTAGTAGAAAATGGTTCTAAAGAAGAGGTAATAATAATAATAATAATAATAATAATAATAATAATAATAATAATAATAATAATAATAAAAAAAAAAATGAGCAAGCAAAACTACTGTGGAACTTCCGACTTCAGACTGACCGAATTCTGAAGCATAACACACCAGACATCCTTATTGTGGAGAAAAAGAAAGTATGGATCATCGACATCACAATCCCAGGAGACAGCAGAATTGAGGAGAAGCAGCTAGAGAAATTAGTGAAATACGAAGATCTAAAAATCGAGCTACAACGACTCTGGCATAAGCCAGTGAAAGTGGTCCCAGTGGTACTTGGCACGCTGGGCACAGTGCCAAAGGATCTCAGTGGACATTTGAAAACCATTGGAATTGACAAAATCTCCATCTGTCAATTGCAAAAGGCCGCTTTACTGGGATCGGCAAACATAATTCGCCGCTACATCACACAGTCCTAGGTGCTTGGGAAGCGCCCGACTGGTGCTGAAATACAAAATCCAGCATAGTGATCTCGTTTGCTGTGTTGTATTGACATAATAATAATAATAATAATAATAATAATAATAATAATAATAATAATAACAACAACAACAGTAACAATAACAATAACAAATTAGATTTGTATGCCACCCCTCTCCGAGGACTCGAAGCAGCTCACAACAATAAAACATCATATACAAATCCAATGTTAAAACAGTCTTTAAAAAACCCCTATTAAAACAGTCATACAGCCCAAACACACTATCCATAAAATCGAAGGCAGCTAAGGATATATCAATTCCTCCATGCCTGGTGACATAGATGAGTTTGCAAAAGTTTGCAAAAGGCAAGGTGGGGGCAGTCCTAATCTTTAACACCTGGTTCTTATCTAGAAAAGTTCTTAAGTAGAGGTTCCGCTGTATTCAGATTGGGAGTTCCTTTACCAAGTAGAATGAACAAGAAACACGTCTAGATAAGCTAATTGGGCCACCTCCCTCCCCCCCACACACACACATCCAGTAAAAGTCTACAGATGTTTATTCAAACTCCACAAACAGGTCTACGGAAACCACCTTGGTTGCGCGGGTTGGGATTCTGACCTCAGCACAGCAAGCGTCACAGGGTAACCGAGTCCGACGGGCACACCCAAAGTCCAGGAACGCAGCCCAGGTGACCAAAGGTTTAGGATACACAGCATGAGAATTTAAGGCACAGAACTGGGCAACACTCAAGTTCTCAGAGCAAGATTAAGTATTGTATTTTATAGAAACATAGAAGACTGATGGCAGAAAAAGACCTCATGGCCCATCTAGTCTGCCCTTCTACTATTTTTTGTATTTTTTTATTTTCCCGTAGACCAAACAATGTCGTTTGGCGGGCCCGAGGGGAAGAGCCTGCTCTGTGGCGGCCCCGGCCCTCTGGAATCAACCCCCCTGAGAGATTAGAACGCCCCCCACCCTCCTTGTCTTTCGCAAATTACTCAAGACCCACCTTTATCGCCAGGCAGGCGGGAGTTAAGATATTCCTTGCCCCTAGGCCATTACAAGTTATGCATGGTATGTTTGTGTGTATGTTGGGTTTTTATAATAAGGGTTTTTAGTTGTTTTATTAATTGGATTGTTACATGCTGTTTTTATCATTGTTGTTAGCCGCCCCGAGTCTGTGGACAGGGGTGGCATACAAATCCAATTAATAATAATAATAATAATAATAATAATAATAATCATCATCATCATCATCATCATCATCATCATCATCTTAGGATGGATATATGTTTATCCCAGGCATGTTTAAATTCAGTTCCTGTGGATTTACCAACCACGTCCGCTGGAAGTTTGTTCCAAGGATCTACTACTCTTTCAGTAAAATAATATTTTCTCATGTTGCTTTTGATCTTTCCCCGAACTAACTTCAGATTGTGTCCCCTTGTTCTTGTGTTCACTTTCCTATTTAAAAACACTTCCCTCCTGAACCTTATTTAACCCTTTAACATATTTAAATGTTTTGATCATGTCCCCTCTTTTCCTTCTGTCCTCCAGACTATACAGATTGAGTTCATTATTATTTTTATTTTATTTTTATATATTCATATATATTTATATTTTTATAAAAATTTTATGCGAAGCTTGGTCCCTCCCCCTCCACTCACTTTGCTTCTTGTGAAACCCCTAAGAGGTCAGGGACATGCAGATTTGTGCGCATCCTGGGATTTTTTACCAGGACTGCACACCAAACCGCATAACCCGCAGCCCATTACTGGTGGGACACAATTGCACAGAACACAATATCCCCAAGTGGGTCACACTAGGAATCTGTTGTGTAACCAAATGCTCTCCAGCAAGGGGAATTGTTTGTGTGTGTGTATGGGGAAACTGAGATTATTATTATTATTATTATTATTATTATTATTATTAATTATTTATTAGATTTGTATGCCGCCCTTCTCTGTAGACTCTGAGATGGGCTCGATCTATAAATAATTCATGTGCGTTATTAGCCCAGCGGTGCTGTAACAACTTGGGAGATTGTCTCCGTGCTTCCGACCATTGTCCAGCTGGGAGAGGTTGCTGATGTTTCCAAATGACTTTATTAGGGTTGGAAGAAATCAGTAGCCGTTGGTCTATAAGCAAGGTCTTATTTACTGGAAAGTAGATCGCCCTTTCTCTCAGGGGGGCCTGCAAGATAGGTCAATATTTCCATGCTCGGTTGATAAAACTGAGGGCTGTTTTGGAAGGTAGGTCTTAGAAACTTCCCATATATCATACATGTGAGATAAAGTTTTCATATATCATATATATTTTCTTCCTTTCATATATCGTCTCCTCTATTTTTACATATTATCTTTATATATATTACTTCATGTCTATTCTCTTCCACATGTATTGTGTATTGGACAAATGAATAAATAAATAAATAAATAAATAAATAAACACAGGAGATTGACGGCAGAAAAAGACATCGTGGTCCATCTAGTCCAGTGATGTTCAACCTATTTTGGACTGCGGCACATTTTTTACATTTACAAAATCCTGGGGCACACCACCAACCAAAATGACACAAAATGACATTCTAACACAATACATATTATACATATAGTTAATGATATAGTTTGTGATGCATTGTATATCACCCTCTGTGGGAGCGTCTTATGAAAAGAAAAAGGTCAAATATCTATATACACCATCAGGATAGACATAACCAGCTGAGGCTGGGGTTTCATCTAGTGGTGGCAACATTTACCTCCAGTCCTGACCAGGGTTAGAAATCGGGACTACAGGGAGGAGTAACAGCTTCAACTACTTGCCACGGCCACACAATGACAAGTGCGTGGCAGCCCGAGCGGGGACCTTCCTGGGTATGGATGAGAGGCAGCCTGCTATTGGTTCATCGCTAGTGATCGGGATGAATCCTAGAAGGTGATTGGTCAGCGAGCGTTCCCTGTGCCTCCACTCTTCCTGTCGCTGATAGCTGGAGGGATTGTGAGGGGAATGTTTATGTTCGGATGGAGGCGGCTGGCAGTGGGCTGGATAAATGGCCTCCGCGGGCCGTATCCGGCACGCAGGCCCTAGTTTGGGGACCCATGTTTAATTTCCCCACGGCACACCTGACCATGTCTCACGGCACACTGGTTGAAAAACACTGATTTAGTCTGCCCTTGTACTATTTCCTGTATTTTATCTTAGGAGGGTTATATGTTTATCCCAGGCATGTTTAAATTCAGTTACTGTGCATTTACCAACCACGTCTGCTGGAAGTTTGTTCCAAGCATCTACTACTCTTTCAGTCAAATAACATTTTCCCACGTTGCTTCTTATCTTTCGCCCCTCACCTCAGGTTGTGTCCCCTTGTTCTTGTGTTCACTTTCCTGTTAAAAACACTTCCCTCCTGAACCTTATTTAACCGTTCAACATACTTAAATGTTTCGATCATGTCCCTCCTTTCCCTTCTGTCCTCCAGACTATACAGATTGAGTTCATGAAGTCTTTCCTGATCAGTTTGTTTGTTTGTTTGTTTGTTTGTTCGTTCATTCATTCATTCAATTTTTATGCCGCCCTTCTCCTTAGACTCAGGGCGGCTTACAACATGTTAGCAATAGCACTTTTTTAACAGAGCAAGGCTATTGCCCCCACAATCCGGGTCCTTATTTTACCCACCTCGGAAGGATGGAAGGCTGAGTCAACCTTGAGCCGGTGATGAGATTTGAACCGCTGACCTTCAGATCTACAAGTCAGCTTCAGTGGCCTGCAGTATAGCACTCTACCTGCTGCGCCACCCCGGCTCATTTGATGCTTAAGACCTCCCACCATTTTTGTAGCCCGTCTTTGGACCCGTTCAATTTTATCAATATCTTTTTGTAGGTGAGGTCTCCAGAACTGAACACAGTTTTGAAAAATAGGTCTTGCCAATCATTTGGAATAGCAGAGGCTTAGAAAAACCAATTTCTAAGTGTAAACCAAGGGTGTCAAATTCAAGGCCTATGGCCCATATTCGGCCCACCGGGTGTTTAGATCTGGGCTGCGTGTCTGCTCTAGAAACAGCAAAGATGTTAGTGTCCCAATTAACACCCCAAAAAATAAATCAGAGTCCAAACCTTGGCCTTCTTCCAAGTTCCAATTTATTAACAAAGCCATGCTGGATACGAACTGTAGTCAACCTGATACTAACTTTTCCTACAGTCCTCCACCCAGGTTAAGGTTCATCCCTGGGCCCCACACCCACGAGTTCATCACGTGGACCACTCTGGTTCCCTCAGCGTCCACAATCCTCCCCTGTACTTCCGGCTGGTGCTGAACAAAGGATGACCTTGAATCTTCTGGAAAGAATTTATTGTGGCTAGTATTTTTCCCTCTCATGCAGCTACCTCTCCCCAATTCCCACAGTACTTTTCTACTTGTGGCAGGCCAAAGTCTCTAACTCAAAACGATGGCTTCGGCCTGACAGAAGGACATTATTATTATTATTTTATTATTTATTAGATTTGTATGCCGCCCCTCTCCGCAGACTCGGGGCGGCTCACAACAGTGATAAAAACAATATATGGTAACAAATCTAATAATTAAAATCTAAAATAACAGTTTTACATTACAAAGTCTAAAAAAACCAAACCCCAATAGATAAATTACATACACACAGTCATATCATGCACAAAGTTACATGCATGCGCGGAAGCAAATAATCACCGAAAATTGCCAAAATCTCATACGTGCACGTGTCCTCTTGTGAGATTTCACTTCCTGTGTATGGGTAGAAACCAAATTTTGCTCAGATGCACCCGCCCATCCGCTGATCACCTGGAGCTGCACGCACAGTTCCATTTTCTCTACTGGTACACAGTGTGGTGGGTATGGGCTAGCAATCCATTACTGATGGTACCTAAAGGTAAATGTTCCCCTCGCACATGAGTGCTAGTCGTTTCCGGCTCTAGGGGGCGGTGTTCATCTCCGTTTCAAAGCCAAAGATCCAGCGCTATCCGAATACATCTTTGTGCTCATGTGGCCAGGATGACTAAAAACCCTGACAAGACGGAGTGGCTGTGGGTTTTACCTCCCAAGGACAATTCCATCTGTCCGTCCATTACCCTGGGTGGGTGGAATTATTGACCCCCTCAGAGAGGGTTCGCAACTTGGGCTTCCTCCTCAATCCACAGCTAACATTAGAGCACCATCTTTCAGCTGTGGCGAGGAAGGCGTTTGCCCAGGTTTGCCTGGTGTACCAGTTGCAGCTCTATTTGGACCGGGAGTCACTGCTCACAGTCACTCATGCCCTCATCACCTCGACGTTCAACTACTGCAACGCTCTCTACATGGGGCTACCTTTGAAGAGTGTTCGGAAACTTCAGATCGTGCAGAACACGGCCGCGAGAGCCATCGTGGGGCTTCCAAGATCTGCCCACATTTCACCAACACTCCGCAGCCTGCACTGGCTGCCGATCAGTTTCCGGTCACAATTCAAACTGTTGGTTATGACCTATAAAGCCCTACATGGCATCGGACCAGAATATCTCCGAGACCGCCTCCTGCCGCACGAATCCCAGTAGCCAATTAGGTCCCACAGAGTTGGCCTTCTCCGGGTCCCGTCGATTCAACAATGTTGTTTGGCGGGACCCAGGAGAAGAGCCTTCTCTGTGGCGGCCCCGGCCCTCTGGAATTAACTCCTTCCAGAGATTCGAATAGCCCCCACCTTCCTCGCCTTCCTTAAAATGCTCAAGACCCACTTTTGTCGCCGGGCGTGGCGATAATTACCATCTTTCCCCTTTTTATTATATTTTTGGCTTTACTGCATGATAGATTAGGTTGAATGTGTGTGACTGCATAGCTAGGGGTTTTATTATGTTATTAATGTCTTTTAAATGGATCTAATTTTTATTGTTAGATTTGTAATGTATTGTATTATTGCTATGCTGTGAGCCGCCCCGAGTCTTCGGAGAGGGGCGGCATACAAATCTAATAAACTATAACTATAATATCTCCGGGACTGCCTTCTGCCGCACGAATCCCAGGGACCGGTTAGGTCCCAGAGTTGGCCTTCTCCGGGTCCCGTCGACTAAGCGATGTCGTTTGGCGGGACCTAGGAGAAGAGCCTTCTCTGTGGCGGCCCTGACCCTCTGGAACCAGCTCCCCCCAGATATCAGAGTTGCCCCCACCCTCCTTGCCTTTCGCAAGCTCCTTAAAACCCACCTCTGTCGTCAGGCATGGGGGAATTGAGATATTCCCTTCCCCCTAGGCTTATAACATTTATGCATGATATGTCTGTATGTATGATTGGTTCCTTAAATTGGAGCTTTTAATATTAGATTTGTTTATATTGTCTTTTTACTGCTGTTAGCCCCCCCGAGTCTGCGGAGAGGGGCGGCATACAAATCTAATAAATAATAATAATAATAATAATAATAATAATAATAATAATAATAATAAACAACTAAACTATAAATGCCATAGGTGCATGGAACACTGTTACCTCCCCACAAAAAGTGGTCCCTATTTTTCTACTTGCGTCTTTTATGTGCTTTCGAACTGCTAGGTTGGCAGAAGATGGGACCAGTAACAGAAACTCAACCTCGTTAACGCAACGCTAGGGATTTGAACCGCCGAACTGCCGACCTTTCGATCGACAAGCTCAGCATCTTAGCCGCTGAGCCACCACATCCCCTAATACGGTACTTGTAGAATTGCTAGATTGGAAGAAACAGGCATGTCATCAAATGCGTTTCTAAAATAATTGCGTTCCGGATTTATTTATTGATTTATTGATTTATTGATTGATTGATTGGATTTGTATGCCACCCCTCTCCGGAGACTCGGGGTGGCTAACAGCAATAATAAGACAGCGTATAACAATAATCCAATACATAAAATTGTAAAGGTCTAGGAGGAAAGAGTATCTCAATTCCCCCATGCCTGGCGGCAGAGGTGGGTTTTAAGAAGCTTACGAAAGGCAAGGAGGGTGGGGGCAGTTCTAATCTCTGGGGGGAGTTGGTTCCAGAGGGCCGGGGCCGCTACAGAGAAGGCTCTTCCCCTGGGTCCCGCCAAGCGATATTGTTTAGTTGACGGGACCCGGAGAAGACCCACTCTGTGGGACCTAACTGGTCGCTGGGATTTGTGAAAAGGAGGGAAAAGGGAAGATTGCTTGGCGTGTGGAAGTTTAAAGTGAGTTGGGAGGGGTAGAAAGTACACCAAACAGTTGAGCAGTGTGTGGGAATTTGGTCAGCCAACAGTTGGGAGGAAAACCAGGGTAGAGGGGATTAGTTGGGGTGGACGTGAATTCTTTGCTGTAATGGGATTCGTTCCAGGGGAGCGGTTTTCATTGCACCACAAACACACGCTTAGTTGTTAACCCCAAATAATTGCCGATGAACCCCGGAGCTTAAAGGAGTTGTAACACCTACACCTACCCTTAGTGGAGAGTGGAGTAAACTTAAGATAGCCTCTCTCTCTCTCTTTTCCCCCCCCTCCTTGTTCTTGCACCTGCACAAACAGCTGCTTCAGCTGAAATGCTTGGGTGGACCAGCAATTAAACAAGCTCTGGCAAGATCCCAGATCCCACTGAGGCTTTCAGCCCACGGGGCTATCGTGGGCTGCTGTCTATCCTGAACTCACAGGCCACGAAAGGAAACGATGAAAGGAGCACCAAATTCCTCCTTCGGGTTAACCTTCTTGTGCATCCTGCCAGCGGGTGGCAAACTAGGAAGCAAATTTTTTTTTAAAAATTATCGTGGTCGGCTGGTTTTAAATCACCGGGATTTAGGAGGCAGTCTTGAAATGGAAGGGAAAAAAACTGGAGGATTCAATTTTTTAAAAAAGGATGTAAAAGATTTAACCAATGCAGTCTGCATTGGTTGCCGATCAATTTCCGGTCACAATTCAAACTGTTGGTTATGACCTTTAAAGCCCTTCATGGCATTGGACCAGAATATCTCCGAGACTGCCTTCTGCCGCACAAATCCCAGCGACCGATTAGGTCCCACAGAGTGGGCCTTCTCCGGGTCCCGTCAACTAAATAATGTCGGTTGGCGGGCCCCATGGGAAGAGCCTTCTCTGTGGCGGCCCCGACTCTCTGGAACCAGCTCCCCCCAGAGATTAGAACTGCCCCTACTCTCCTTGCCTTTCGTAAGCTCCTTAAAACCCACCTTTGTCATCAGGCATGGGGGAACCGAGACATCTCCCCCAGGCATCTACAATTTATGCATGGTATGTTTGTATGTATGTTTGCTTAGTAAATGGGGTTTTAAAAATATTTTAAATTATAATTATTAGATTTGTCATGCACTGTTCTATTTTGTTGTGAGCCGCCCCGAGTCTACGGAGAGGGGCGGCATACAAATCTAATAAATAAATAAATAAACTTATCAGGTCTCCACTCCAGAAAGTGGAGTTAGAGATTGTGTGATTTTGCTGACAGCCTAAATCTAGAGCACATTATATAGAACAGCATAACAGAGTTGGAAGGGACCTTGGAGGTCTTCTAATCCACCCCCTTGCTTAGGCAGGAAACCCTGCACTACTTCAGACAAACTTCCAGCAGACGTGGTAGATAAATCCACAGTAATTGAATTAAAACATGCCTGGGATAAACATATATCCATCCTAAGATAAAATACAGAAAATAGTATAAGGGCAGACTAGATGGACCATGGGGTCTTTTTCTGCCGTCAGACTTCTATGTTTCTATGTTTCAGACAGACACTGGCTGCTGATTAGTTTCCAGTCACAATTCAAAGTGTTGGTAATAACCTATAAAGCCCTACATGGCATCAGAACAGAATACAGCAGTACCTCGTGATACGAACCCCTCGTCATACGAACTTTTCGATATACGAACCTGGGGTTCAGAAAATATTTATTTATTTATTTATTTATTTATTTATTTATTTATTTATTTATTTTGTCCAATACACAATGAGGGTTTTAGTGGGTATATATCTATATACACATAATAAAATACATGATGAAGGTTATGGAGGAGATACGCATAGTAAAATATATCTAAGAAAGAATAGAAAATAAGATATACTAATAGAACATATCAATGAAAGAACAGAAGAAGAGATATAGGAATAGAAGAAAGGTATAGGAGATATAGGAGAGCAATAGGACAGGGGACGGAAGGCACTCTAGTGCACTTGTACTCGCCCCTTACTGACCTCTTAGGAATCTGGATAGGTCAACCATAGATAATCTAAGGGTAAAGTGTTGGGGGTTTGGGGATGACACTATGGAGTCCGGTAATGAGTTCCACGCTTCGACAACTCGGTTACTGAAGTCATATTTTTTACATATTTTCTCTTCTTACGAACTTTTTGCGCCTTACGAACCCGCCGCCCGAACGCCGAACCCAGAAGTTTGGGTTCGGCGTTCGGGTTCGTAAGGTTGCTGAGAAGTGCCGCCGCCCGGCTGTCACATTTTGAAACAGCCGGGGGGCTTATCAGCGTTCCCCCAAACGCCGAACCCGAACTTTTGCCGAACGTGACGTCAAAGCTCCGCCCATGGAATTCCCTACTGCGATTCCCCACCTCCGTTTGAGCTTCTCGGCGGCCTCCTGAACCCAAACACCGAACCCGAACTTTTGCCGAACTTCTGGGTTCGGCGTTTGGGAGAACGCTGAGAAGCGCCCGGCTGTTTCAAAAGGTGACAGCCAGGCGGCGGCACCCAGCGGAGCGCCATTTTTGCAATTTTTTTTTGCTTGCACGCATTAATTTATTTTACATTGTTTCCTATGAGAAACATTGTTTCGTCTTACGAACTTTTCACCTTACAAACCTCCTCCCAGAACCAATCAAGTTCGTAACACGAGGTATTACTGTACCTTTGGAACCGTCTTCTGCCGCACGAATCTCAGTTGGCCTTCTCTGGATCCCGTCGACTAAACAATGTCGTCTGGTGGGGCTTATGGGAAGAGCCTTCTCTGTGGCGGCCCCGGCCATCTGGAATCAACTCCCCCCAAAGATCAGAACTGCCCCCACCCTCCTTGCCTTTCGTAACCACCTATGTCGTCAGGCATGGGGAAATTAAAATACTCCGGAGGCTCTCTGGAAGCCAAAAACGCCCTCCCAGAGCCTCTGGGAGAGCCAAAAATCAGCTGGCCGGCACACACGTGCACATTGGAGCTGAGGTAGGGCAACAACTCATGTGCCAACAGATATGGCTCCGTGTGCCACCTGTGCCAAAGGTTCACCATCACTAACCTACACTTTTTAAAGTAAATATGATTCATTCTCAGGCCCCATTCCAAAATCTTTTCCTCTTAATATTTTAACATAGTTATTTAGAATTCATGACCAACCTGTAGATAACTTCAAATCTGATTCGTGCCAGCACTACTTATTTGCAGATATGATTCCATTCCAGTATTTCTTCTTTTAATGATTCCCCCCCCCCCCAAAGGCTGCTGTGAGATTTGGGCTATTTTTTCCTGTTCCAACATGGAGAAAATCCATCCACTGTATAAGCAATTATCTGAATATATGATGCGCTTTTCCAACATCACTTCCTTAATAAACTGCATTTGATTCCAGGGCAAAGAATCCAGCGATTTGTATTATACAGGTTAAAACGCAATTTATCTAAAATGGTGCTGCTTTCTAAGGATTTTTGACCCCAAAGCAATGGATCTCATTGGTTAGTTTTGATTGCAAACCTTCAGCAGACATTATTTTGGCAATACACGTTTCATGTTTAAACAAACCAGTAGCACATTTACTTTCCTCAAACAGTAGTGCTTGAACCGTTTGATCCAATTTGCCTTTTCCCCACACTCTGTGTACAGAAAGTCCTTGACTTATGACAATTAAGCACAAAATTTCTCCTTCTAAGTGGTTATTTTATAACACCCTATGCAACTAGACTTGTAATCCTATGTTTAGAAAGCTTAGAATAATGCCGCCTTAAACACGACCTAAGCATAGCCCATAAAATCATAAAATCCTGTCAACAACTACTACAGCTCCAACCGCAACAATACATGAGCACACAACAGATACAAACTTGTTATGCCAGGCTTCACATTACGAGCCCCAATTAAGTCAGGAATGTAAATTCAAACACACGCGCTGTTGCAGGGTAAACAGAAAAGCAGTTTACCCAAAATAATGCTGTGCACACGCACTCTAAACTGAGCAAATTAGCTCACGCACAGTTAACAGTCCTTGTAAGAGACAAAAACAAACAGAGCAGATAAGAGCATCTGTGAGAGCGTCACAGCCAAGCATCTTCAAGTGAGTCCACAAGACTTATTTAGCTGTGAAATATCCCAAAAAGTCTGTGAAAGTCCAGGAACAAAGCAAACACGACGTATCCTTCTCAAAACTCCTACATGCGCTCTCTGCAATGCTGGTAATTTATCAGTAACATCATTAGCCTAATTGCCTTAGCCACAGGTGTTCTCCCTTACCTCCGACGATACCTGCGCAGTTGGTCCCTTCTAGCCACGAGCCTGCGCATTCTGGCATCTATCCACTGTTGTGATTCAGCCTGAGGCTCCTCAGGGAACGGCTGGAACTCTGCCGGATCCATGCTCAGAGGGGGAGGACGATGAACAGGAGGGGGAGGACCAGGCAGAAGAGGAAGAGGAGGAGGGAGAGCAGCCTGAGACCCCCGGGGGGGCTCTCCCCAGCAAGTAGCCTGGATTCATTAGATGAAGACGCCCAGGCTATCATAGATATGAGGCAGAGACGGGCAGCCCAAAGAAGGGGCCAATTAGCAAGGTATTTCCATCCCTGAATTGGTAACAGCTGGGTTTGGGTGTGGTTCTCCTCAGCAGGGTTGAAAAGGCAGGCCCGCCCTTACTGTATTGTGGAGAGTTATCAATTGGGAGTCCTGTGACCTTGCTTCGATTCTTGGCGTCTCTGATCCTGGCTTGTGGCTTCGAAGGCTGAAGACTTGGGGGAGGCGTGGGTTTTATTACCTCCAGTGTTGTTTTTGCCAGCAAGAATCCTGTTTTATTGCCTGGCCGTCGTGAAACCTCTGTGAAGCTTCATAACGTTCCTGTCTGTAAGAACAGTTTTTGTTACGTGTGTTTGCTTTCAAATATATAAACTGCCTTTGCTTTGTACCAGTGTGTCTGGATACTCTTTTTAGTTGGTGTTGGCGTCTGGGGGGACCCAGACAGAACAATCCACTGATCATCCTCCTCCTCTGATGACCCACTAACAGGGTCACTAACTAATGGGCTGGCTGCATCCATCTCTTCTTCTTCTCCCCCAGCGTCTGACCTTAGCAATTAAACCTCACTGTCCGAAGCTGATGGCAATAAGACAAGTCTCTGGAAACGTGAGGATTCTCCTAAACCAACATCCAAATTCCCCGTTACAGGAGCTGGCTCAGAGCCAAGCACAACACAAACTCAAAGTAAAATGCTCCAAACTCGACTGCAGGAAATACGACTTTAATAAAAGTGTAGTTTGATGCATGGAACTCACTACCTGACTCTGTAGTATCATCACCTAACCCCCAAAACTTTACCCTTAGACTATCCATTGTTGACCTCTCCCGATTCCTAAGAGGTCAGTAAGGGGCGTGCATAAGTGCACCAGAGTGCCTTCCATCCCCTGTCCTAATGTTTCTCTCTTACTAGTATCATGTATATAAATACAGTGATACCTTGTCTTACAAACTTAATTGGTTCCGGGACGAGGTTCTTAAGGTGAAAAGTTTATAAGATGAAACAATATTTCCCATAGGAATCAATGGAAAAGCGATTAATGCGTGCAAGCCATTTTTGCGCTGCTGGGATTCCCCTGAGGCTCCCCTCCATGGGAAACCCCACTACCGGACTTCTGTTGCCAGCAAAGCACCCGTTTTTGCGCTGCTGGGATTCCCCTGCAGCATCACAAAAACATGGAAGTCCGGAGGTGGTGTTTCCCATGGAGGGGAGCCTCAGGGGAACCCCAGCAGCGCAAAAACGGGTGCTTCACTGGCAACGGAAGTCCGGAGGCGGGGCATCCCAGTGGTGGCGGTGGGTTTGTAAGATGAAAATAGTTTGTAAGAAGAGGCAAAAAAATCTTAAACCCCGGGTTTGTATCTCGAAAATTTTGTATGACGAGCCGTTTGTAAGACGAGGTATCACTGTATTGTTATATCTTTGTATATCTGGTATATATTACTACCACCAATACGTACTTGACAAAAGAAACAAATAAAATAAATAAAATAAATATTTGAAACGCTGTAATCCTAGAACAGTTGACCAAGTCGGTGA